>NC_087221.1:24089551-24092051 GCF_015104395.2 Macrobrachium nipponense
GGTTTTCTCCCCTATTCCCTCTCTTTTTTTCACTTCCACTCTTCCTCACTTTTCTTTACGTCTGGCTTTTCCTCTATTCCTTGTTTTTTGTATACCCTTCCCATTTTTACCTTTTTATCTTTAGTTCTCTTTCTTTTTCACAACGCTTTTTATTTTACCTATTTCCTATTTTAAATTTTTATACTTCAGTTCACCCCTTTTCATTGCTTCTTACTTCCAGCTTCCGCTCCTTTTCCTTCGTTTTTTCTTTTTATTTTCAAGTTTTTTTACTTTTACTTTTCATTTCAATTTTTTTTATGCACAAGAATTACAAAAGAGAGAATTTACTCTTTTTAATTGGTACAGTGATCCGATTCTTTTCGACTGATTGATTGTTGAAGTTTTTCGTCCTGTTATCAGCTTTCCTTTTAAATACGGTTTATGCTTCCTTTTTAATATCTTGTTCAGTAAACTGGTTCTATCTGAAGCGTTCTTCTTGACCAAATTAATAGCAAGAAGCATGGAAAACTTGGGAATTATACTTATAACTTCGGATAGTTTTCAAAGCATCTGTAATCACAATAATCAATAAATTTTTCCTTGACGTTGCGAGAAATTAAATAAATAAAAAGGTGACATGACACTGGAATTATTTTGCTGTGGACCAGAAAGCAGACACTCACCAGTAAGTGGTAATCTCTCTCCATACTTTATTTAAACTTGAATGGTAGAGAAAGGACACGAGAGAGAAAAGCAAACAAATTTTATGAGAGAGACGAGAGAGAATAAACGAATGCGAAGAGAGAGAGAGAGAGAGAGAGAGAGAGAGAGAGAGAGAGAGAGAGAATAACAAACGAATGGTGAGGAAGAGAGAGAAATCTCGGTGAACCCAGTCTTAAAGCTTCGTATTACACGATTAAGCCTAGACTTTTTTTATTCAAACTGTTTATTGCTTGACGAAATTCAGTACTTTTAATAGAGAAATTTCAACATCAAATGACATTCCGTACCCTTTCATAAATCAGTGCTCATGCTTTCGGTAGGCTGGTCTTTTCCTTGTCACTTACTGTCTATCCTTTATTATCGTTGCCCGGTTCGAGGTAAAATTGGCACACTTTAGAAGAGCACATCGGTAACGACACCTCGAATAATATATATATATTTTTTTCCTTTATTTAAGTAAGCAAATGTTTTTCTATGATGTTAAGCTTTTGCTGTATTTTGGTGACAGAAAAGGGGAATGTATTCTTTTACTTAGGCCTATGCTGATTTTACCTCATCCCAACCTTGCCCATGCAATGTCTATAGATGTCGACAAATTAATAGACCGAAGGGCGAAGTCAAGCCCGACGATGTTAACGTTTTCTGGGTTAGCAGCCAAAGAATGTTGCATGTGAGAAAAGGCTGAAACCTCTTTCAACAACCTTTAGAAAGAGAGTACTTCTTTTAGCATCACTGAGCGTTCATTTTGAATGCTCAGCTTCGTAAGACTCATAAGCACATTACTAATACAGTCTTTCTGAAGCATTTTATAAATCGATATATTTAATACAGGCCGGCTTTGTTAACAGCCAGTTTAGTAATATTCTATCACCAGAATTTTAAAGAGCCACAGTAACATTAACCAATCCCGGCCTCCCCTCGCCCAGTGCTCAATATAGGTCTAACCGTTTCATTCTTAGTACGTGATTTCTACTTCATTTCATAGGACAATAAATATATGGAAAGTTAGTTAGTTAGTACTGAGATCAAGCATGAAAGAAAGGCAAAGACAAGTATGCAAAGTTCGGACTAGAAAGGAATTTTTTGAGTTCTGACCTAAAGAAATTATCAATCGTAGAAATTTTAGGAAGAGAAGGATGCAACAGAAGCATGTGTTAGACACTGGCAGTATGAACGGGATACATACATCTAAGAAATCGTAACAAACCTAAGCAATACATCGAATCGGTAGTACTGTTTCATATTATATAGGCTGTCAGTTACAATATGCCTATAAGAATTGTGATTAAAAACAATTTTAGGTGATAATTTGACTTGTCAGGTATATACCTATGCGTCACCTACTCCGAGGTGCTAGTACTAAATATGGCAGAGGCTCCTCGGTACGCCGTGCTCAGTACTAGCCCCTCGGGATCAAAGTATCATATACACCCATTTCTATATTGTGTGGTTGACAAATTTTACACCAGAGAAGTGCAGAACGGCACATGGATTAATGCGATAGCGGTTCAGTTTCAGTTGAAGCTCTAAATCCGTAAATCAGATAGTGAATAGTAAATGGGGATAAACAGGTAAACGATAATAAAGGGAGGGAAAAGATAGAGGACACAGGTAAGCGGTAATCACCAGCAACACCAGAAGTTGGATATAGCCTATGTTCCACCCCTTTCAGTGTTTTTCCAAAGTTGGGAACGAGGTGATTAATGTGATTTTCAAGGCGCATTGGCCACTGGGCAACTACAACTTGCGAACAGCATGCCTTCAGAGAGATATATGCAGGGAACCTATTAAAACGAAT
>NC_087221.1:24097051-24099551 GCF_015104395.2 Macrobrachium nipponense
ACATCTCTCGTAAGAAAAGGAAAAAAAAAAGAAAAAAAAAAGATAACAATAAGTGAACTTTCCCCATCACACAATATATATAATATACATAACCCAGCTTTTCCCCATAAATGCGATATGTATCGTCACAGAATTTTGCCATCGCAACTTTTCATCTATTGGACACGGCCAAAAACAATCCCCTTACGTAGATACATCTCGTGAAAGGCCAAAAATCAGCATCTCTCAGAATAGTGCAAAACTCTGAGTAATCAACACTGCAGGAGAAGAGTCAGCAACCAGACTTGTCACAGTAATGTCAGCAAAAAAATCCACCTGCGGACACGTCAGGTGCTCGAACTGCAGTATAGAAATGTCTAGTCAGACTTGCAACTTCAGAAAACCATGATTTCAGCAAAATTGTTTTATACTGACACTACATAAGCATATTTCACAAAATTATCTCCAGGATATGACTAAGGTGCTCAAAGATTGTCCTCAAAGACATAACTCTCACATGATACTGCCCAATTATATAAAAAATTATCACCTATTCGGGAAATAAACTACGGTAAACTCACAATTCAGTAATTCAGCAATTATATGTCTGCAAAAATAACCCACTGGTGAACATAAAAAATGCAACATCCCCATAGGACTACAATGCAGTAATGCCACTCACCTCCAACTTAGTCATGAAACCAAATAGAACCACAGAACCCCTTTCTTGGCTCGTAAAACCCCAGAAATTCAACTCCAAAAATTATAACCACAAAAAAAAAATCACCCCCAAAAATTAATGCCATCCCAATATATATATATATATATATATATAATATATATATATATATATATATATATATATATATATATATATATATATATATATATATATATATATATATATATATATATATATATATATATATATATATATATATATATATATATATATATATATATATATATATATATATGTATATATATATATATATATATATATATATATATATATATAATATATATATATATATATCACCATAATAATAATAACACCACTCCGGTGATAAAAATATTTCCTCCATTTTATTAATAACCCCACAACACCATATTCCCTCTATCTCACCAATAATCACATGTGCAATAAAACAAGTCTCCAAAAAAAGATTATTACACTCCAAGCAGGATAATCAAAAATGAAACTCCACCTCCAAAAAAATACACTAAAAAATATTGCCCCATATCTCCTTATAAAGGTTTCTATTTGCAACAAAAATGGCTGCAAAAATAATTGAACTAAACATAGCTCTCACCACCATAGGCCTAAACTGTGGAATATCTCCAACAAAAAAATAAAAAATCACATGGCCAAAATATTATATCTCCAATTCTCCAGTAAAATAACTCAATGTTATAGCCAAAACTATAAACTTTCTGTTTAGCATAACTGCTAAGAAAGGCAAAAACTTGGCAAATAAAATTGCTCAAGAAATCTAGAAAAAATCACCAGTGTGCCATAACTTATTATAATAGAACTCCAAATTCAAAGTGTCTAAGCAAAGACTTCTCCATATGCACAATGGCATAAGCCACTAGAAACTTAACCAAGTTTCCTATCTCTGGCAAAGTTGCTACAAAGACATTTGTGCAAGAGGCCAGAGGCCAACAATTTCCGGAACACAAATATCCAGAAAAAAAAGATATAGTGCCATAATGTATACATTCGAAAATGCAAAAATTCCCTAAAGTATCTGGTTTTCTGTTGGTTTTTAAAATCCCAGTTTACTGCTGGTGGGCGAACAGTTAGGGGGTTCACGGTACGGAGGGATGGGGTACTGAATGACACCTGTAATGGGATGTGATCGTAGCCCCTTGCAAGATCATAGCGAATATTGCAGGTCATAATAGAATCATGAAGTTGTGGAGAGATGCAGTGGTCCAGCCAGGAAGTTGTAATAGCGTCCGCTCTATTATGTACATATGAATAAGAGGAGGGAGGGAGGAGCATTACATCGCTAATTTGGGGAGCATGATTTTGACAGAAGCGAGTAAGTTCATTATAAAATTGTTTTGTGGGGTGAGAATTAAGGTCCCCGATTATACAATTATGATCAGTAGGAGAATCATGAATAATACTGTGTAACTCCCCTAGGATCATGCAGTAATGATCAAAATTATTGTTATTTTCCCATGGCATATAAACATTAATAATTAGGATTTTAGAGTTCCCTACTGTCACTTGAAGCCCCAGCAATCTGTCACTCCTGTAGGTCATCACCTTTATCATATTGTCTAACGATTTGTGCCACAGGAAAGAAAGGCCCCGCTCCGGTGATAAAAATATTTCCTCCATTTAATTAATAACCCCACAACACCATATTCCCTCTATCTCACCAATAATCACATGTGGAATAAAACAAGTATCCAAAAAAAGATTATTACACTCCAAGCAGGATAATCAAAAATGAAACTCCACCTCCAAAAAAATGCACCCAAAGCATCTAGCTGATACAATAAAAAT
>NC_087221.1:24109551-24112051 GCF_015104395.2 Macrobrachium nipponense
CTAGAATTGGGTCGTGATTTTTTAGCTAGGGTAATCGTGAAATGTTGGCTAGCAATGGGTCGAGAAATCAGCTACATAACATAAAAGAAGAGTATCATAGTGCTTTTACTTTGTTGTTGTTGTTTCTTTTTTGGAGGTGTAGGAAAGGTCTATGGAAGAGCCTAAAAAGGTCTGAAAGAGGTGTTTAGCGTTGAGTTAAAGATATAGGAATTTTAGGATAGGATATTCATGATTTATTTTATCAGAATGAAAAAGTACAAAATTAATAATATGGATGTTTAGCAGTATAGAAAATTATTTCTAATAAAGTATAGCATATTTATTTTAATTTTCTTTGGTGAACCAAGGCTCTATTTGATTGTAGATTTTAGCACTTTTAATTAATTTGGTGTACTGAATTTAGGCTATATTTCAGTTCATTTATTTGTGTTTCCATTTATAACTGAGAATATATGAACGTTTTTTTTCCCTTTTTATTCTATCCTTGTTGTTAGTATGAGTAGGATACTAAGTATAAGTATGAATTACGAAGACCACTTCACGTTAAGTTAGGAATATAATTTTTACAACTTATGCGTTTGGGAAAAATCTTGCACGCGTCCCTGTAGTTATAGATTAATTATAAATATGGAGATTTTTAGAATGATTGAAATAATAAACGAGTCAACCTCTAAACCAAGGTAATGTACAGGATGGTTAGCAGATTATGGGTCAATTTACTAAAAAATAAGCTTCACGACCATCTGGTTATTATGTGGGATAAATTTGTTACTATTGAGGTTTAGCAAAATTCATCTACAATTGTGGGATCTGGAATTCTCTGTTAATGTGTTGGAGATGAGAGAGAGAGTAGAGAGAGAGAGAGGAGTTAGAGAGAGAGAGAGAAGAGAGAGAGGATAACGTGGATACGCAAATCACAATCAAATACAAAAAATACCTCAACAACCGAATAAAATAATAATAATAATAATAATCAATAATAATAATAATAAAAATAAAAATAATAATGAGGGGTAAGGGGAATTTTTGGCCACAGTACCAAATCGTCTCAGAAAAATTATAGGAAGTTATGAATTGCAAATGTTATAATGAAACTCAGGATTTTGAACATTGATCTCAGTACAACAGCATTAACAACTACAGCATCACAAATAATAATAATAATAATAATATTTATTGAAAATAATGGCAGAATTCACAGAATTGATTTGTACAATATTCTTTCAATTCTCCTTATGATTTTTTCTTTCTCTGGCACGCTGGTATTATAAATAAAGCAGCTGTCCAATGTTCATCGTGCTGTAGGTCGTCAACGGAAATTTCGGGCGGGCTGGTGTTATCAAAAGCAAAAACTGGTTATCAGGGACAGGCTGGGGTCGTCAACAGGTTATACAGGTGGGTTTCGTAGATCGGGAACAGGCCGTAGTCGTCAGGGGTCTATCCGGTATTTCTTGTTATTTCTTCTTTTCTGGTTTTTCAAGGCGTCTACATGTTTCGGCCAACTCGTTTGGCCATCTTCGGGACGGGATCGCTGAGTGCAATGGTCTGTGTCAGATGTATTCACGCTATTTATTGCATTCGGTTGGCTTGAAGAAACGGGTACCTCACTTTTCATTGGGCAATACCTGTGACGTCACGAGCGATGTCATCAGGGGGGGCCCGTTGCTGGTTGGCTGTCCTCTTCGTGGGCGGAGCCTCATCCATTATTGGTGATGGTGGAGGTCCCCTCGAAGGGCGTGCTACCAGGTCGTCCTCAGGGCGAGAGCTTGAGCTGCGATCACCCTCAGGGTTACTAGGGACGTCCTCAGGATGAGAGATAATGCTTCTATCATCCTCAGGATCCCTCTGGTGCGATGGTCGTTGTGGGGCGGTGTCTGCTGCTCTCCTGACGGCGGTGGGGAGGAGGAAGGTCTCCTGTGTGATGTTTAAACTGGGCTTCTCCCTCCCTCCCGATGTGCAGCGCTTTCTAAGATTCGCAAAACGACGTAGATCGGGTTGCCTGGTCGATAACCTCGAAGTTACCGACGATGTCGCTGCGTCGGATTCTTTTTTTATATGGGCAGTCCTTGCATGATTAAATACCGCTCCTTCCTGCGCGTGACAGGAGATCCTCTGGAGAGGCGCATTGACGTCATCCCGATGTAAGTTCCGAGGCATCCTCGGATTGGGCACGTGTATCTGTAAATGACGTTCGTCCTCTTCAAGGGATCCTGCAACGGTGCGGGTTATTTTTCATAATAAGACTGCATGTTTTTTTACTTGTATAAAATATGATCAAGTTGATCTGCTTGTTGGTGTCGGTCGGAGAAAAAACGTGATTCCTGATTATTTCCCGTAGGGCTCGTCGTCTTCTTTTATACCGCCGCTGGAAGGTGCCCCTTGTAGAAAAAATTAATTTTCTGCTGGGGTCTGGGCGGGGTTCCTGTAGGTACCATTCTTCCATGCTATTCCTGAAGACGTTCTGGATGCTTCGGTTGGTGTGTCCGTTGTTTACTAGGAC
>NC_087221.1:24117051-24119551 GCF_015104395.2 Macrobrachium nipponense
CTCGTTTTTCAGATCTGGATCTTAGGGCCTGATCCTGTACTGCTGTTAGCATTGCCTCTGTTTCCTTCTTGAGTCCTCCCCTCTGTAGCCATTGCATGTTTAGTTGCTGGCCAGTTCTTTTTATCTGTCTGTCCCATGTACTGTCAGCGATTTGTTTTGCTGTGCCGTTCTTCTGTTCTGTTTATCATTCGTCTGTCTTTGTATATTTCTGGATCTTTGTCTACTTTTGTCAGTCCTTCTTCCCATGCACTCCTTAGCCACTCGTCTTCACTGGTTTGCAGGTATTACCTCAGTGCTCTGCTCTCGATGTTAAAGCAGTCTTCTATGCTCAGTCGACCTCTCCCTATAATAATTATGATAAATTATTATCATTATTAAAACTAAACGAGGAAGAAGGCTAACACACCATTTTTCTGAAAAGTTTCCACAAACAAGCAAAGTTAATCCAACAATTTTACGGGCTGGAGCAAGAGCCCGTGCTGGCACAAAGCCAGCTAAATCAAAACTAACTCCAACACCTACATAAACACACGAGAGAAAAAAACGAAAGTCCAACAAATGAAGGCAACTGTGCACGGTGATTTTAATATAGAGGAATCGACTCGTTTTTCCCGACTCGGTTCTCCTCGCAACAAGATAGCAGGGACTTCATTACGGGAGCAGCAGTTCGTTTTGATATCAAATAAAGGATTGACTTAATAAGCGGGAGTCTTCGAACAAAGGGAAGATTAAAGCAAAGTGATTCGGGTATGCTTGGAGTTAACTCGATTCAATATTCAAATATGATGGAGCTTAAGGAAATGGGGAGGGCGAATAGTGGAGGAAAAAAATAAAGGATTGAGAAGAAGAAGAAGAAGAAGAAGAAGAAGAAGAAGAAGAAGGAGTAAGAAAAGAAGAAGAAGAAGAAGAAGAAGAAGAAGAAGAAGAGAAAGGAGTAAGAAGAAGAAGAAGAAGAAGAAGAACGAAAAGGTGAAGAACAGGAGTGAAAGAAGAGAAAGGAGTAAGAAAAGTAGTGGTAAAAATATAAGAATCAAAACGTCAATCCCTAAAAAAAAATAATCACTTTATGATAAAGGATATTATTTATTTGTATCTTTCCCGTGAGAGCTGGACGTCCAAAGCAAAATTATTTCACGGACACCTGCAGACCGAAACGCGGTTCCAGATGAAAGAACTTTTCCGCCACTCATGTCATATTTCCATCAATGGCGAACGATTCTGGAGTCAGAAACCGCATTCGGCAATTAGCTAATGCTTTTCTTTGAATCTCGTCACCGTTTAATCACCGCCGCTCAGCTGGAAATTCCACTCGTTGCTGGTTTTTTGAAAAAAAAAATCCCGATTTGGAGAAAGGAGTTCTCGCATATATTAGCTATAATTTATGGACGCGGAGTTTGTGGTAATTTGCTTTTATTTACTTCGTTTATTTTATCTTATATTTTGTATATATGCCTTGCAGAATGTTTCCATGTTTTTGGAGAACTATTTTTTTACTTCAATTATTTGATCTTTTATTTTGTTTATGTGCCCTTTACAACGTGCGCATGTTCTCTGAATATTAAATCGTGACGTGGAAAGATTGGATATCGATCACTGATTTGCAGTGAAAGTTCATTTTAGAATTTTGAAACATTTCGCTGTTTATCTAGGCACGATGTGTTCCATACGTTTTGGATGCTATTATTTTTATATTCATAAATTTATTTATTGCCATATTATTTTCTACACCTCGAGTCACCACTTGTTCATTACCAACAGTTTTTTTCCATTTTCTTCGTGATACCAAAGCATTTTGTTGGCAACACAGCTGTCCTTTGACAGTTTCGATCATATTTGGTGTTTTCTTCTCATTTCTAATAAACTCTTTTTGTGGTTATTGTAATTTGCATTTCACTTCATTTTAGATCTACAATCTAATTTTTATTTCATTCATATGAACACCAGTCTTTTTAATATTGTTGTTACTGTTATTAATCTAGTTCTTGCTAGGGTCGTCGTGAATATAAAGTTAGATAGAACGCTTCATATTAATAGTGCAGCTAATATAGCAATGATGTTCATATCAGAAGCAGATGAAAAACAAGTTTTTTTTCGAAATAAATGTTTCTGTTTCTCAAACCGGAAGCAGAAGTCGTTTGTTACAAGGATTAGACTTGTTAGTCCATCCGAGAAGACATCGTGTATTCACTTATCTGTAGGAGCAGGCTTTACTGTTCATTCACAGTGTCCTAATGATTTTGTCTAGCTTTCTTATAAACTCTTCGACACTGTTGCTGCTTACAACTTCTGGTGGCAGTTTATTCCATGTGTCACATATCTTGAATGTAAAGAAGTTCCCACAATGGGAAGTGTTTCTGTCCATTATTCTTGTCTGGTTTTCGTTTAACGGAAATAGGTTACTATCTACTTTTGTTATGCCTTTCAGTATTTTAAATGTTTCCATTAGTTGTCCTCGCAATCGTCATGTCTCTAAGCCATACACGCTCAGGCTCTCTAGTCG
>NC_087221.1:24127051-24135791 GCF_015104395.2 Macrobrachium nipponense
TCAAACAGAACTTCTATGTTGGAACGCTATTACAGATGTGATTAGTTTTCATGGTAAAGTTAATTAAATGAGCATTAGCAGATTAGACTGATATAGCAGTTATTGGTTTTGATAAAATTAAAATGATATCGAAGTAGTATCTGAATTATTCTTCTGAATTTTTGATTTTATATTATATTATATATATATATCATATATAATATATATATATATATATATATATATATATATAGATATATATATATACTTACTTAAATAAATAAATAAAGCAAATTTCACAAGTGTACATTATATGTATATATATATATATATATATTCTATATATATATATATATATATATATGTGTGTGTGTGTTATATGTGTGTGTGTGTGTGTGTGAGTGTGTGTTGTGGTTGCTAGGCCTTTCGACAAAAGGTCCTTTACTAATCTGCTAGTAAAATACCGTGTGTCGATAGGCCTATCAGCTATTCCGTTGTTTCATCTTCGTGGCATTTGCCTTTATTTATGCGTTCGTCACGTTCCGTTTTATATTATATTTACGTATATATAATATATATATATATATATATATATATATATATATATATATATATATATATGGATATATATATTATATATATATTATATATACACATTCATATTATCAATTTGTAAATAGTTTCGAATTACAGCAAAAGCAGAGGAATAAAATGTCGACGCTGCCTAAAAGAATTTTTTTTTGAAATTCAGAACTGATCAATTCATCAAACGGAAGCGTTTCTCGTTATTACGTAATATTTTCAAACGCGACAAAGGAACTTTTTATACCTCAATTCGAAAAAATCCAATTGGTTTAATTCACAATCCTTTCAAGAGTGAGATGCAACAACAGCAAACATAAATTTCATGCCTTCTGCAATGAAAAAAGTAAATAATTCAGTATAATCTCTTCTCTACCAAAGTACGCTGGAAAATTCGCCGATTCATTCATTACTTAGCGTGGAAACATAGTACATGCAGTTGTTAATTAGTTTTTAGAACAAACAGAAATTGATATTTTTACCATCAATTTCGCCACAGACAAAGGGCCGGTAGTTCCTGCCTATTACGAGCATCCTTTACCCATCAGTAATTTGCATTTCAGCTTTATGAAAGATTTGAGTTTTTTAATATTATAGTTATCAAATACTCTTACATTTTTTTTTTGGAAATGATGAGTAAAAGTTACCATTTACTTTGATATAATCATTCCGCTAATGCAAACAGAAATTGTTACTTTCCTTAATTAGTAAAAGAATTTGTATAATATTTCTCGTCCTGCAAAACAGAAAGTTATTTTCCTTAATTAGTAATAGAATTTATGTCTTAAAACGCTTATTGCTATTAACAATTCAAAATTATGAAATAACTTACTCTGTGGCCGACGAAAATATAATTTACTGACGAAGTTTATTACATCACTGTACAAACACCATTTCATCAAATTTCATAAACATTATCCAAGGAACTAAGTACGAGAGGTTAGGTTGTTAATCATATTTATAAGATAAATTTCTAATTAGAAATTAAGGATTATATAAACAAGAATAATACATATTCTAATAGATATTACCTGAAACATGTTGCAGTTTAAAAGAAATTAGGAAATAAATAAGAATGAAACATATACTAGTAGATATTAGCTGAACAAACCATGTTCAGTTCAAAGAAATTAGGGAAATAAATAAGATGAAACATTATACTAGTAGATATTAGCTGAAACATGTTTCAGTTTTCAAAGAAATTAGGGAATAAATAAGATGAAAACATATACTAGCAGATATTAGCTGAAACATGTTTCAGTTTAAAGGAAATTGAGGAACAAATAAACAATAAAACATATACTAGAGATATTAGTTGAAACATATTTCTGTTTAAAAGTGAAATATGAATGTTAACTACGAAACTCTGGAGTTTTTAATTCAATGATTGGGAAATTCATCATATAGAGTATAAGCAAAAAAATTAAATACACAGATCAAATGAGAAAAAAATATAATAAGGATGTGAACTGAGTAATAACAAATTTCATTTTAAAAGTATTGTAAGTGGAATATGTTTCATATAGCTCTTAAGAAACATTGATTAAATGCTGATAATGTTAACAACGAAGAATATATTATCCATATAGTAAAACCGATAATGATTATATTCATACAACAATCAATATCAAAATTAATATCAAAAGTTATGAAGCGTTAGCAAGAATATGTTAAATGGAAATACTTTTGAAATGCTATAAAATATTGCTGTTTTATCTCCTCGAGGAGTAATATCATTTATTGCTTCTTTATAAAAATAAATTTCCCAGACTTCATATCCTATGCTATTGCTTTTATTTGGGGCCTTTTTGTTAGTTATTTACCTCCTCTCTCTTATCTTTTCACATTTAACACGAAAGTAGTTTCGTTGGGAATATATATATATACATACACATGGATATATGCATACATTTATATATATATTTGCATTTGTATATATACTATATATATAGTATATACTCAAATGTATATATATAAATGTATGCATATATATATATATATATATATATATATATATATATATATATATATATATATATACGTAAGGTAATGAGGTGACAGCAAATTAAATATTACGAAATAAAGTGCGAGAATATAAATTTTCCATAATGCAAAACGACTTATATAATTGATCTGCAACTAAAATGGATTGAGAGAGAGAGAGAGAGAGAGGAGAGAGATGGGGGCGGGGGGGCGCTATTTTTCCATTTCCATGCCGTTTTTGAGAAAAATTGGACTTTCTCCCCATTTTCCTTGAATTACCTGCGATAATTTGCCACTCTCGTCCCCCCCCTTTCATTCTCTCTTCTCTCTCTCTCTCTCTCTCTCTCTCTCTCTCTCTCTCTCTCTCTCTCTCATCTCGTCCATTAACTATGTAATAACTCTCTCTCTCTCTCTCTCTCTCTCTCTCTCTTCTCTTTTCTCTCTCTCTCTCTCTCTCTCCAGAACTTTGAACTCTCTCTTTTCCCTTGAATTAATATGTATAACTCTCTCTCTCTCTCTCTCTCTCTCTCTCTCTCTCTCTCTCTCTCTCGCTCTCTCCCGTATTAGCATCTTGAACTTGGTGAGACGTTCCTGAGTCGTCGAAGTCAGATTAATCAACAAATATCACAAGTTTAACATACGTCTAGAATTTGAGAAATATCTAAGTGTTCGTGACTATCGGTGATAAGATTAGTGTGGAAATAGTAGGATAAAGCGTCTTCTAAGTTAGTTTATCAAAGTGAAATACTGTAAATCAGAACAAGATGGCAGTAAGCTCCAACTGCGGACAAAAATGGCGAGATTTAGCTTGCTTGGCAGATTCGCAATACGATGAGGTAGCAGGAAGGGAACTGGCATTTCTGATCTATGAAATCAGCAACAGTCCTAACCAAAAAGATACAAAATCATTCATAGATATATTGAGATACAATCCTTCAAACTGGAACAAATCAAATGAAAACATCTTGAAAATAATTGAAGAAGTTCCAAATAAAATCCAAGTGGTCAAGAGACTCATAAAGAAAATATACATAAACCAACATATTCCGACAAAGAAAATGAATAAAGTGAACCTTGTGAATATCCTAATTGATGCATTATGAAAAAGAATGCCAAAAGCATGTAAACTGTGTAAGGTGTGGTATAGCATAGTTAATCCACAAACCTAATCAGAAAATGTGCTGCATGCAACATTCCGACCCATCCACAGTGTGCTGAGGTAATGCAAGATATGAGAAAAGACACAAAATTTTTTGCTCAACATGTCTACCATGGATAGACAATGTTAGTAAATCAAGATTGAATGTACAAATAGTTGAGGATGAAGAAGAAGAAAGAAGGAGGAAGAAGAAGAAGAAGAAGAAGAAGAGGAAAACGTAAGAGAAGTAAACAAAACTGAAAATGACAGAAAAAGATAAGGAAAACAAAGAACAAGATAAAAGTATGGATGCAGAGATACTCATTGATACTACGTATGAGGCTATAAAGCAGCATACCTACGAAGAAAAAATATTACGATATGACAGCACAAAAGAAAATGCGAAGAGGCTCTACCCAGATCTACACAATGACGGGAAAGAGGAAAAAATATACAAAAAAAGACAAAGTCTGCAACCTTTTGAAAAGAGGGAATTGCAGATATGGAGAAAAATGTTACTACAAACATCCTAAGGTATGTCACAACTATGAAATATATGGTAAATGTGCATACTTAGATGGATATGAGGATGATTGCAGAGATCTACATCCAAAATATGCAAAACCTAAAAGAAGGAAAAAAAGGATGTAAGTTCGACAAAAAATGTAAATATATGCACCCTGTAGCCATGAAACATAATCAAATAAATAACCAATCAAGCAATAAAATCCAAAATAAGGAAAGAAACAAATAAAGAGAGGAATGAAGAATATCAGGTAAAAGAAAAAAGCAAGCCATCAACGAGATATGCAGAGGTGCCAGCAAAAAATTTCAATGCATCAGCTCCAAGATTCTACTCAAGAGATAATAACTGTTTTTATTATGCAAGGGGATATTGCAGATATGGAGAAATTGCAGATTCAGACACAAAATGAATAATTATGATGAAGGAAGAACAAATATTATGGAAAAGTTTGGATTTTTTAATGTCAGAATTTCTGGAAATGAAAAAAAGAACAACATACCAGAACAGGAAAGAGACATGGGAAAATCCTTATTATTACCAATATTAAATGAAGGAGAAAAACACGACAAACCATCATAGTGATGAATGCGCAGGGTTTAGTTACGAGTAACTCAAAAAGAAAATAGAGTACTTAGAAGAACTAACCCAAATTGAAAAGAAAATAGATATAATGAATATAAGTGAAACCTGGTATTCCCAAGAGACTGGGTAATGATGATCAAATAAAAGGGTTTTGCAAACTTATAGATCAGATAGAAAAAATAGGGAAGGTCAAGGGGAACCCACATATATGGAAAGACAAAAAACAAGGAAAAATATATGAGAAATATAGTAACTCAGAATGTGAACTAATAGCGGTAGAATTGAATCTGAAAATTAATGAACATAGTAATATATAGACCTCCTAATACTAAAGATTTGACTTAATAATAGAAAAATTGGATGATATATGTAGAAATCACAAGGACTGGACTATTCTCCTATCTGGAGACTTCAACTTTCCTTTCGTAGACTGGAAAGAAGAATAGGATTATGTGGATGTACTTATACATATAAAAAAGAGAGTAATAGTAGTGCAGAAGATAAGAGGCAATTCGAAAGCTATTAGATATGCTACTAGAATACAACATTCAACAAATAAATCACTGCCAACAAGAAAGGAAAAATACTTTAGACCTAGTATTTGTGAACGAGATGAATTATGTTAAAGAAATAATAGTTTATAATGCGAGTATTTCAGACCATAATGTCATAGAATTAACAGTCCATTCCAAGCAAGTGAAAACAGAGATAAGCAAGAAATGAAAAAGTGGGAAGGATATGGAAATACAACTTCTACAGTAAAAATATAAAATGGTCAGAAATAAATGAAGAATTAAACAAAGATTGGGATAATATTTTCGTAAGTGACTGACATAAAGGTAAATACGGAGATATTATATCAAAATATTAGAGAAAATAGTGGATAAATATATACCGAAGAAGAAAAGTAAACATCAGTCATGCATACCAAGAGACAGAAGGATCTTGTTCCAGAAAATCAGAAAGTGGAAAAAAAGGTCTAGCAAAAAAAAAAAAAAAAAAAAAATGCATGGAAAGTTATAGAACTAAAAAGTAAGATAGAAAATGCAGAACAAAAGATTATACATCAAAAGAAATGAAAACGGGACTTGGAAGAAAAACCCTATTAAATATCAAGCAAAATCCCAAACTATTATACTCATATGCGAAGAAGATGAATAAAAGAAGAATAGAAATAGGCCCTCTAAGAATTGAAGGGAGATTAACGAATGAAAAAAAAGGAAATTTTGCAACATACTGGCAGAACGAACTGATATAAGAGAGAATTCACCCCTAGAATAGATAATGAAGATAATGATATAGAAGTAAGGGATGAAAATAGTGAATATTTAGCTGACATAGATATTAATGAAGCTGATATTGTGCAGGCTATTAATGAAATTAAAAATGGAGCTGCTGCAGGGCCTGATGGAATTCCTGCTATTTTGTTAAAGAAAGTAGTTTCATTCTATCGCAAAGCCACTTGCAATATTATTAGACAAAGTGTAGATACAGGCAAGATTTATGATGAGCACAAATTAGCATATATTACCCTACTTTCAAAAGTGGATCAAGACTAGAGGCAAGTAATTATAGGCCTGTGAGTCTAACATTACATATTATAAATATGAAAGTGTATGAAAGTAATGGAAGAAAAATATTATGAAACATTTAATAAAAATAATTTGTTTAATAAAGGACAACTGGTTCGTACCCGGAAAAAGTACACAAACCCAACTGTTAGTCCACCGTGAGAACATATTCAAAAATATGAAAAGCGGAAATGAAACAGATGTGGTTTATTTAGACTTTGCAAAAGCTTTTGATAAAGTAGACCATAATATATTAGCGAAGAAAATTAGAAAACAATATCGTGGATAAAGTAGGAAGATGGTTAAAAAGATTTTTACACAACAGAAAACAGATAGTTATTGCAAAACGACGAGAAATCGGATTGAAGCCAACGGTAATATCCGGTGTGCCGCAAGGTACGGTGTTAGCTGCAATACTGTTTGTTATTATGATTGAAGACATAGACAATAATGTTAAGGATTCGGTAGTGAGTAGTTTTCGCAGATGACACAAGAATAAGTAGAGAAATTACTTGTGATGAAGATAGGAACGCTCTACAAACAGACCTTAACAAAGTATATGATTGGGCAGAGGTAAATAGGATGGTATTTAACTCTGATAATTTGAATCAATAAAATTATGGAGACAGAGAAAGAAAGCTATATGCATATAATGGGACCTAATAATGAGACAATCACAAATAAGGAAGCAGTTAAAGACCTTGGTGTGATGATGAATAGGAACATGTTATGCAATGATCAAATAGCAAACTCTGTTGGCAAAAATGTAAAGCAAAAATGGGAATGTTGTTACGGCACTTCAAAACAAGAAAAGCTGAACACATGATTATGCTTTATAAAACATATGTTCGTAGTCCACTTGAATATTGCAATATGATATGATACCCACACTATCAAAAGGATATTGCACAAATAGAGAGTGTACAAAGGTCCTTTACAGCTAGAATAGAAGAAGTTAAAGACCTTGACTACTGGGAAGACTACAATTCTTAAAATATATAGTCTAGAAAGGAGAAGAGAACGCTACATGATAATTCAGGCATGGAAACAGATAGAAGGAATAGCAGAAAATATCATGGAACTAAAAATATCAGAAAGAGCAAGCAGAGGTAGATTAATAGTGCCCAAAACTATACCAGGAAAAATAAGGAAAGCACACAGGACATTAATCCACTACGCACCAGCATCGATAATGCAGCGTCTATTCAATGCGTTGCCAGCTCATCTGAGGAATATATCAGGAGTGAGCGTAGATGTGTTTAAGAATAAGCTCGACAAATATCTAAACTGCATCCCAGACCATCCAAGATTGGAAGATGCAAAATATACCGGAAGATGTACTAGCAACTCTCTGGTAGACATTAGAGGTGCCTCACACTGAGGGACCTGGGGCAACCCGAACAAGATGTAAGGTCTGTAAGGTAAGGTCTCTCTCTCTTTCTCTCTCTCTCTCTCTCTCTCTCTCATTCTCCGGCAAACTTTGAAGCGATAAGATTCATACTTTTGCCAAGGCCGACTTTCTATCCGGGAGAGCGAGGGCCAGACCTAACTAATCTGCCCTGAGGGCCCTTCATTGCTTTCTCAGTCAAGCAGGGAAAGGGAATTCAACCTTCAACAATGAATGAAGACTTTCCTGTGTCCAGCGGAGCGTGTAAACGCTCTGAACCACTTCGGCGAAGGGCTTAATCCGCGGTTATTTCTTTTATTCATATTCTTTATTTGCATGTCAATAGGCCCTCTCTCTCTCTCTCTCTCTCTCTCTCTCTCTCTCTCTCATCTTTTTTTCTGTAGAAGCTTGAATTTCAAGTCAGTGGCCCCTGTGGGCTTGTTTCTCATGAGTAGGGTTCATTTTCTGAATAATAATCAATAATAATAATAATAATAATAATAATAATAATAATAATAATAATAATAATAATTAAAAATTAAAAACCACTGCAGTGTGTAAAAATATTTATTTGCACAGAGGTAAATTAGTATTTTGAAAACTACTGCGACTTTCAATTCTTGGTATTAAAGCCTTGTTACAGGTTGCCTTGTTCCTCATAATAATAATAATAATAATAATATAATAATAATAATAATAATAATAATAATAATAATATTTTAATGAGCCACTCCGAAAGGAACCCGCCAACTTAAGTCGCTAGTCAGGTGACGTTTGTAGTTTTCTCTTAATTTTACTTATTTACAAGCTTACAACAAAGAATAGGAGCGCCTCAGTGGCGTGGTCGGTATGGTGTTGGCGTGCCACCTCGGAGGCCGCGTCTTTGATTCAGGGGCATTCCATTGAGGAGTGAGAGATGTGTATTTCTTGTGACAGAAGTTCACTCTCGATGGTTCGGAAGTCACGTAAAGTCGTTGGTCCCGTTGCTGAGT
>NC_087221.1:24136291-24163791 GCF_015104395.2 Macrobrachium nipponense
AGGTCTATCTATCTTATCTATCTATCTATCTATCTATCTATCTATCCATCTAATTTATTAGACACAGCTACAGCAAAAACAAACACTGTCCCACAGCACCATTCTTTAAATCATAAAACCAATATTCGTGTAGGATTTAGGATAGCAAGAACACTGTAAACCACAAGTGGTAAACAATAGTCTTGATTAAAATGTTATCTTCATAAATCATTGGTAATATCTAATGCATCATTATAAAGGTAATGTAGAATGCTTTAATGCTACGGAGAGAGAGAAGAGAGAGGAGAGATGAGAGAGAGAGAGAGAGAGAGAGAGAGAGAGAGAGAGAGATTCTCTTTTCTTAAGATAATTTTTGATCCTTATTCAAAATCTCACGCATCTCATTACTACCGAAATTCATGAATGGAATGGAAATAACGTAGTATGTGAATGAATGACGTTATGCCGGAGCTACGCCCAGTAATCGCTGGAAAAGGAGGTCAAGTTTCATTCTAATTAATCCAGATAATATATTGTTTTGAATGCTAAACGGGTATGTTGAATTAACAAAATGACGTTTTGTTATCTATCAATGTAATATAAAAAAAATAAATTTTAGGGTGTTACTGACTTTTAAAATTTCTTTTCTTTTTTTTATTTTGATTGCATTGCAACGTGCATAAACAGATATATAAAAGCATACAGAAAGCTAACGCTAAAACGTATACAGGATAAAACACACCAGTTTTTTAGGGGAGCTTTGCACTTAATAAAATTGCTCTATTTGATTTTTTAGACATACCCAGTAACGTCACAGGTGATCTGTACGTAATCTGATATAATGATTCGTTAAAATGTGAATAAAAGAGGGAAATATAATTTTGAAAAGTACTAATGTAACTAGATGATTATCATGTTGCTAAGCTTTTTCTATGATAATGTTAACAAATGCAATAATGAATTCCATCGCCGTCATCATCCAAGCCATTAACTATGAAGACCAATATAAGCAGTATCAATTATAATAACAAACGTTATAGTTATACAGATCGACGCCAATTCTGGTGAGTGGGGTTTGTTTGTAAAAATGTAGCAAAAAAGAAAAAAAAAAAAACAAAAAAACTTGATGAATGGAAGTACAATTGACAGAAAAATTCCAGCCCTCTCAATCGAAGAACGTTGGAAAATAAACCGTGTTGAAAAGAGCCATTCTTTGAAATGTTCTCTGTAGCAATAATCACGACATTACTGTATAATCGAAATTTTTTCTCGCTTTTGCCATCTGGAATGGGATCAGAACGATTTCAAACGCAAAAAACTGATTTCACGGTGTGCTAAAAAATATTCAATTTTACCAAAACTGCACCTACCCCTCTGCAGAAGGTAATTAAATGTAAAAACTTTGAGCAGCGCAATCAGTAGTCATAATTGCGGCTGTTAGAGTTGTTTAATAAATCCTCCAAAAAGAAGGATAAAATATGTCATACCCCCCTTCAATCATTAAAAAGATTGCAAGAAGTAAAATAATACTCTTTTGCATACATCAGCCGAACCCTCACACACTCACATTTCCCTTTGGAAAGGGAAGTACGAGACGGAAAAAAGCTGCCATAATGGTGCGCCCATATACATCAAATTCTGTGGAGTGAAATTAATACGAGATATGTACACTGCAATGTAGGAAATGGTAGAATAAAAAGACACCCCTGCGTCCTCGCCATTAAGGGAACAATGAAACGTTCGCATTTTCTCGCTCACCTTATCATTAGAGGGAATGTATTTTGTCCTCAGAACTCTCTCTCTGTCTGTCTGTCTGTCTCTCTTCTCTCTCTATCTCGTTAATCGATTCTCGTTATTTATCTTCTGTTCATGACCAAAAACGTTTGGCTAAGGGTCATGCATTTCAGTTAAAACGTAACAGACACAATTTTACATTCTTTTAGGGTTTGCGTTTCTCTCTCTCTCTCTCTCTCTCTCTCTCTCTCTCTCTCTCTCTCTCTTTCGTATATGTCGTTCAGCATAGTTACCAGTTCTCTTTCTTGCGTGTATGGCCTAACCGAACACCATATCCATTGCCCCTTGCTTTGTATATATCCTGATTGTCTGTCTCTGTTACTTTGTATATATATATATATATATATATATTATATATATATATATATATATATATATATATATATATAACAACGGAGTGGTAAACTACGCCTTCGACAAACAAACAGTCCTTTACACATTCATTTCGTTCCATATCTTCGTGAATGAGCTATACACACGCACGCACACACACACACACTAAAAAAAAAAAAAAAAAAATATATATATATATATATATATATATATATATATATATATATATATATATATATATATATATGATATATGTGTGTGTGAGTGTTTAAACTCATGAGTGTTTTAAACTATGGAGTGTTTATACGATATCTCTCTTCTTCGACCTTTATCTCTTTCCTCATGTTACTGTGAAGATATCTCTCTCTCCTCTCTCTCTCTCTCTCTCTCTCTCCTCTCCCGCGTCAGTTGGGGGGACCAATGTAGCGTGAGCGGTTCCTCTCAGTCTTTTGTTCGCTGTTATTTGTGACTCACGTTGTCATTCTAATGTTTCCCAGCGAGATTTTCTTTTTTCTTATCTGACCGTTAATTCATTCGATTTTTTCTCTCTATCTTTCTCTCTTTCTTTCTCCTTATCTGACCGATAATTTACTCGGCCTTATTTTTCTCTTACCGTCCTTTCCTTCTCCTTTCTCTGCTCTTTTTCTTTGTTATCTCGTTATTAACCGTTAAAAGATAAGGGAAAGTTCCCGTCTAATTTTTGTCGGTTCGCTGTCTTTGGAGAGATTGTCCTGACAAGCAAAAGTATCTAGACGTGTTTCTGTTGTTCTGTGCATTTGTTATTATTATTGATTATTATTATTTATTATTATTATTATTATTATTTATTATTATTGATTATTGTTGTTATTGCTATTTTTGCTGTTTATGGTATTACTATATCATTGTAATTTTTAATAATCATCATTGCATAAAACCCGTTATCCATACGTCTTATGGTAACAATTGCAATAATTTGCAAACCAAACTTCCAAATGTTAAAATATTTTTTAATAAATAGAAAAAAATTGTAGAAATATTTTTCTTGAAGGAAATATTTGTACCGTGTACAATACGAAGATAAAACAGCGAACTTTACCTCGAAGGCTTTTAAACATCTACCATAAACGTCCCTTTCTCTAATCGGAAATAAAGTTTGCTCTGTTTCGTGTGGCTGTCATGCATTTAGATACTTAATCAATTTCATTAAAACACTGTTCAGCGAAAAGAAAATGCGAAAGAAAAAAACCTTACTACAAAAACTATGACCACAAAACAAAACATAAAAAAAAAAACTGGCTTTGCCTCGCGAAGCTTTCCTCATAGACTATGATGCAACCCGGAAAAAGTACTGCGTAAAAAAAGATACGCAAATCAACAATTCTCTTTGTCTTCTGAACCTTTCAGGTAGGCTACGCATCCCAGCGAGGCTACTACTGGCTTTAAACAGACCGGATTAAAAGACCAGCAATTAAAAAAAGAAAAAAAAAAAAACATTAAAAACTTTTGATGACTAACCGCGCGCGCGCGCGATACAATGGGATGCGGATGGCAAGGCTCACGCAGTACTGGGCATCGCTCGGCTGCGAAATTGTCTAAAATGTCCTCAAAGGCTCCGAGTGACCATTGTGCAATTGTACGGAGTCCCGAACGCCATTAAGCCAGTTTCCGTCTAAAAACAACCACTGAAAGGCTATTATTTTCTATTTCATTCGTAGTTTTCACCTTCGACGATAACTTCTTTTATTTCCCATTTCCCATACTTCTTTTTTTTCTGTATTTCTAGTAAATTTTCTTTATCGTTCTTCCCCCCTTCACTCTATTGCTTTATTTCTATCCTTTTCTTCTTCGTATTTTTTTTTTCTATTCAGTTTTTCATTTTTTAGAATCAGCTTTTATCTAGCTTTTCGTTCCCGTTAGTCTGGTTTTTCTCCCCTATTCCCTCTCTTTTTTTCACTTCCACTCTTCCTCACTTTTCTTTACGTCTTGGCCTTTCCTCTATTCCTTGTTCTTTGTATACCCCTTCCATTTTTACCTTTTTATCTTTAGTTCTCTTTCTTTTTCACAACGCTTTTTATTTTACCTATTTCCTATTTTAAAATTTTTTATACTTCAGTCACCCCTTTTCATTGCTTCTTACTTCTAGCTTCTGCCTCTTTTTGTCTTTCGTTTTTTTCTTTTTTTTTTTTTTCCAAGTTTTTTACTTTTACTTTTCATTTCAAATTTTTTATGCACAAGAATTACAAAAGAGAGAATTTACTCTTTTAATTGGTACAGTGATCCGATTCTTTGACAGATTGATTGTTGAGTTTTTGCGTCCTGTTATCAGCTTTCCTTTAAATACGTTTATGCTTCCTTCTTTAATATCTTGTTTTTAGTAAAACTGGTTCTATCTGAAGCGTTCTTCTTGACCAAAATTAAATAGCAAGAAGCATGGAAAACTTGGGAATTATTCTTATAACTTCGGATAGTTTCAAGCATCTGTAATCACAATAATCAATAAATTTTTCCTTGACGTTGCGAGAAATTAAATAAATAAAAAAGGTGACCAGACACTGGAATTATTTTGCTGTGGACCAGAAAGCAGACCCACTCACCCGTAAGTGGTAATCTCTCACCATACTTTATTTAAACTCACTCCATACTTTATTTAAACTTAAAAATGGTTAGAGAAAGGACACGAGAGAGAAAAGCAAACAAATGCTTATGAGAGAGACGAGAGAGAATAAACGAATGCGAAGAGAAAGAGAGAGAGAGAATAGCAAACGAGGAATGGTGGAGGGAGAGAGAGAAATCTCGGTGAATCCAGTCTTAAAGCTTTGTATTACACGATTAAGCCTAGACGTTTTTTATCCAAACTGTTTATTGCTTGACGAAATTCAGTACTTTTAGTATAGAAATTTCAACATCAAATGACATTCCGTACCCTTTCATAAATCATGCTCAAGCTTTTTCGGTAGGCTGGGCTTTTCCCTTGTCACTACTGTCTATCCTTTATTATCGTTACCCGGTTCGAGGTAAAATTGGCACACTTTAGAAGAGCACATAGGTAACTACACCTCGAATCATATTCTTCATTATTTCTTTATTTTAAGTTAGCAAATACTTTTCTATGGTTAAGCTTTGCTGTATTTTGTGGACAGATAAGGGGAATGTATTCTTTTACTTGGCCTATGCTGAATTTACCTCAATACAAAATCTTGCCCATGCAATGTCTATAGCATCGACAATTAATAGACGAAGGGCTAAGTCAAGCCCGACGATGTAACCGTTTTTCGCCCGGGTTAGCAGCCAAAGAATGTTGCATGTGAGAAAATAATAACAATAATTAATCATAATAATAAATAATAATAATAATAATACTAATAATAATAATAATAAAATAAATAATAATATCCTTTTATTTCGGTTCAGGGCCATATACAATGAACATACAAAATACACAGTAACATACACAATCTAGATATGAGTCAACATGATAGGAAAAATTTATATCGGCACTTATCCACAAATAGCTGAGGTAGCATAAAAGATAGTAATCCATAATACTGGTAATAGTAATAATATTGGTGAGAAAAAAAAATGCATTGAGAGTTACAACGTAGTGCACCATTATATAGCTTAAATTTCACTAGAGGACCTTAGGTGGTTACAGTAGTCCCTTTCCAGAGGGGGGGGGCTAAATAATAAATTGAATGATATATATATATATATATATATATATAGTATATATAATATATATATATATATATATATATATATTATATATATATAAAAACTTTAACTTGATAGTAAATCACAAAAATAATGAAAAAAAAAATATCCAGCAATAAATATAATAATGACAAAAAAAAATCTGCAGATGACATCTTGCTAATACAAGAGGATTAAGTCACTTTAGGGGACAAGGCCTCATTTTCCCATCTTTCCCACAATTTAGATCTTTCTTCTTGGGCTGAACTCCTTAGG
Organism: Macrobrachium nipponense; assembly: GCF_015104395.2. Classification (NCBI taxonomy): domain Eukaryota; kingdom Metazoa; phylum Arthropoda; class Malacostraca; order Decapoda; family Palaemonidae; genus Macrobrachium; species Macrobrachium nipponense. Next base: position 24,142,346 of record NC_087221.1, read on the forward strand.
ATGCTTGTATGAGCGAGTTGCCGCGGTTTCTCACTCGGGTTACCAGGCTGGACATTGTTCGCCTTACAATGATTTTTAAATTGTTCAGGTGGTTTTCTAAGAACATCTGTGTGGCGGAGTGGTAGCGTGGAGTGTTTGTGAGGCGTCTCAGAATGTCATTTGTGCACAACAGTGTACGTCTCATGGTCTCTCGGGTATAGTTCGTCCAGAGGGAACACCCATAGATACTAGCAGTACGAGCGGAAGAGCAGCAGTTCACCACCCTCGGTGACAGAAGGCAAAACCTCCTTGCAATCATGTGCCAGTTGCACATAGTTTACGACGCTCTGTTCAATGTCTGCCGTTCTTTAGGTCGTCGGTAAGAATGTGACCAAATACGGAAAATTCGCCGCACAAATTCCAGCCGATGGTTTCCCGGGGAAAAGTTTGTGGTTCTGCAAATATGCTTAAGCGATCTCGGGAGCAGCGACATGCACTGGGTCTTGGTTTCGTTGTAGATTATATCAATTCCTCTGCATATTGGCGGCAAGTGTGATGAGTCGTTTGAGGCCATGCACTGAGGGGAAATCAGAACCATATCGTCGGCGTAACAGAGGTTGTAGTTGTTTCATTGACAGTGCATCCGATTTGGGAAGTGAGTCAGTTTTGAACAATTCAAGGCATCTGTGTACGTATTAAACAGATATGGAGAAAGAATTGCCACCCCCTTGCCGAAGCCCCCCATTTAGGAGCCGAGGTGTACTATAATACGTTGCCCCTTTGACACAGGATTTGCTGTGTGGAGAACCAGCAATGAAAATGCCAATTAGATATAGGGTGCCCCTGCCCCTTTTTATGCAGCTTCAGGAATAGCTTCAGGTAGGTTTACTCTGTCAAATGCTTTTCTCACATCTACGAAACACAGGAAAAACCGGAGATGCTGATGATAGGTAGTAGTTCAGCAATTCTTTCAGTATGTAGATGCGGTGTCGGTTTGAGTGGTTGCTTTAAACCCGAACTGGTTGTCAGTGGTGTGTAGAAAGGGGGAAAAAAAAAAAAAAAGAAGTCTCACAAGAAGAAAACCGACTCAAGTATCTTCGATGCGATCGTTGTGATTGCAATTGGCCCGGGGTAGTTGCCAGGGTCAGCTGCATCCCTTTAGCTTGTTTTTTGATAATGGTTATCAAGTGAACTAAGAGTAGGGAGGTCTGGAAGAAACTGTGAAAATTATGCACGCATTGAATAAGGCAGCTAGCAAAATGTAAATTATCGGATGGCGAAATTTGAAATTTGAGCCTCTGCGAAGACCATCACAGCCGGGCGATTTATTATTAGGTATGCTGTTTATGGCATCGCTGATGTTACCTGGCGTAATACGGTCTGCAAAATGAAATTTGAATGGTTGTCAATTTTTAAGGAGGTTATCTACCTCGCTTCGGGAATCCTGATCATTTATGCAATTCAGGATATTGTTGAAGTGATCACCCCACATCCTTGCGATAGTCTCGTCTCCGACTGCTTTCCCCTACCTCTCTGTGATAGCTTTTTTAGTTTTGGGATTTAAGGACTGGATATCTTTCCAAAGACGAGGGTAATCACCAGATTCTACGTTTCTAGACATTGCATCGGCTCTTAGTTGTTTTTCATTTAACCTGTCAGTGCTTAAGAGCAAGTTTGAATTGCGCTTTCGCCTGCTCATTAGTAATGCAGTGTGTCCTTCCCTCGGGCTGCCATTTTGCCTCCACAGTAAAAACATTTCTCGTGAGTATGTATACAGATCCTTAACCAAGTCATTCCAACCAGGTATATTACGAGAATTACCTTGACGAAAATCTAAAGGCAGTCCTGCCCGAAGCAAGCATAGCGGAGATATGTTAGAATAGAATTCATTCAGATCCCTCTTGTGTGGGGTCATTTCTACATTTTGTGTGTGGTACACAGTACCTGGTTTCCGTGGTCGCCCTAAAGTATCTGGCTTTCTATGGTTTTTTTTAAACTCCCAGTTAACCGCTGGTGGGGCAGTCAGTTAGTGGGTTCACGGTAGGAGGGATGGGGTACTGAATGACACCTGTAATGGGATTGTGATCGTAGCCGTTGCAAGATCGTAGCGAATATTGCAGGTCATAATAGAATCATGAAGTTGTGGAGAGTGATGCAGTGGTCCAGCCAGAGGTGTAATTACGTCCGCTCTATTATGTACATATGAGTAGGAGGAGGGAGAGGAGGAGCATTACATCGCTAATTTGGAGAGCATGATTTTGACAGAAGTGAGTAAGTCATTATAAAATTTTTGTGTGGGGGTGAATTAAGGTCCCCGATTATACAAATATGATCAGCAGGAGAATCATGAAATCAATACTGTGTAACTCCCCTAGGATCATGCAGTAATGATCAAAATTATTGTTATTTTTCCCATGGCATATAAACATTTAATTATTAGGATTTTAGGAGTTCTCTACTGTCACTTGGAAGCCCAAAGCAATCTGTCAATCCTGTAGTCATCACCTTTATCATATTGTCTAACGATTTGGTGCCACAGGAAAGAAAGTCCCCCTTTCGGACGACCGGCTATGATTTGATCTGTAACTTGCATCGATGAAGTCGAGAAGGTTCTGAAATCTTCATGAATTTGAATCGCAGATGGCAAGGTCATGTGGCCAGTAGAGCGTTTTTCTTCAATGCAATGATACCTTTGAAGTTTTTGTAGAACATGTTTTTAGGAGAGGAATGTTCCGTTGAGGGCCAAAAATATTCCAAGAGATTATGTTTAATGTATCCATGGGTACTCACGAAGATGGGAGATGAATGCGCTGATCATTTGGGTGGATGGGGGTTATTCAGGGGGGAGTGGGCAGTCACTAGCCGTGGGCGGCTGCTGGCACTTTGCGGTGGAAATGACCCTGGTTGGAGTGACAGTAAGTTCCCCTGGGGGTGGGTTGGTCCCGGATAGGGATATCTTGAAACTAATATATTAGGTGGGACCGAAATTCTCGCCTTTAAGAACGTCGAGGTGTTGAAAATAGGCAGGTAATCGTGTAAGCCACTTTATGTTATTTCTACATGGAGTTCGTAGGGAGATACGTGGGTCAGAGCCAGTGAGAAACTTGACTCTCTCCACTATGGCGTCTAGCGTCACCGATGAGCGCAGATTGTGAATTGCTACGTGACATCTCTTCTCAGGTGTCGGGCGAGGTGAAACTCGAATGTTGGGCTCCGGTCCAGCGGCCAAACGAGAGGATCTTCTCTTCTTTCTACTTGTTTGTATCTGCCAGCCGCTAGACCCTCAAGATCACTCTCATCTGCATCTACGATGGGGGGTTGGCGGGGAGAGATAGGGTGGGGAGGATCACGAGGGCTGGTAATCATCACCGGAGGTCTATCTTCCACCGGAGGCACTGGGGAGGGAGGGAGGTTGGGGGACCAACTGTCCTCCTCAGAACGGCCTATAGGTGAAGGGGGCACTTCCGTGTTGCTGGGAGGCGAGGAAAAACTGGATGCCGCATTCATAGGAGTTTGGTGGCTATCTGTGCGATTGTCAATCGATCCCTGCACTCCTTTGATCGCATCCCAGATCCGTGTGAGATCATTTGTTTCCACCGTTTTTAAGACTGTCTAGGAATCCTGCAGTCCTTTGATCACGTCCCAGATTCTTGATAATTTATCATTTGTCTCCTCGATTTTTTCTGAGTTCCCATTATTTCTGAGAGGGATTTTGCTGTTTGGAAGGCATTTTCTGCCGTGTGGTACCTCGCGGGTAGGCTTATGTCAGCGGGCCCCTTTGGAGGCAGATTGTAAGGGTCATCGGCGTAGATTTCCACCGAGCAGGTCCTTAGCCACTTAGTGATATATGAAATTTTTTTGTGTGAGGACAAGTTCTTCGCGGATCGCTCCTTGAGAATGCTCTCTGGTATCAGATCTTTGCATTTCGTATATGCAACGTTGATTTCCTCATCGGAGAAGGCATCACTGACAGATTGAATAGCGGACTCGACGTCGGAACGGTTCGATTGGTATTGGGTAAAATACAGACAATTGTTCGCGAGTACGGAACTTGTGTGCGGGGCACAGGCACCGGTAGGTGCCAGGGTCACTGCGCAACGGTTGGAGGTTGTCGGATGACATTTTTTTGTGGTAAGGAAGGGCGAAGGGCAGGCTAACACATACACTGCATTCTTTTACCCACCCCTTTCCAGGACCAATAGGCCTCGAGTAGCTGTGATTTGAAAGATTTCTAAGGCACTGATTGGAGCAGAAAGAATATTAGAATATCTGCAATTGCATAACACTCTCCGGCTTACACGCCGGGTATTACGTGGAGACACTATCAACACATTGCTTACTGTAAAAGGTATAATCACCAAGGGCGAAAAACCCTTCTTATCTGTGAAAAAACGCGAGAGAGACCTCCAACACGTCCGCCCCACACAACAAGCTTTAGAAAGAGAGTACTTCTTTTAGCATCACTGAGCGTTCATTTTGAATGCTCAGCTTCGTAAGACTCATACAAGCACATTACTAATACAGTCTTTCTGAAGCATTTTATAAATCGATATATTTAATACAGGCCGGCTTTGTTAACAGCCAGTTTGGTATTATTCTATCACCAGAATTTTAAAGAGCCACAGTAACAACCAACCCCGGCCTCCCCTCGCCCAGTGCTCAATATAGATCTAACCCGTTTCATTCTTAGTACGTGATTTCTACTTCATTTCATAGGACAATCAATATATGGAAAGTTAGTTAGTACTGAGATCAAGCATGAAAGAAAGGCAAAGACAATTATGCAAAGTTCGGACTAGAAAGGAATTTTGTGAATTCTGACCTAAAGAAATTATCAATCTTAGAAATTTTAGGAAGAGAAGGATGCAACAGAAGCATGTGTTAGACACTGGTAGTATGAACGGGATACATACATCTAAGAAATCGTAACAAACCTAGGCAATACATCGAATCGGTAGTACTGTTTCATATTATATAGGCTGTCAGTTACAATATGCCTATAAGAATTGTGATTAAAAACAATTTTAGGTGATAATTTGACTTGTCAGGTACATCACCTACTCCAAGGTGCTAGTACTAAATATGACAGAAGGTCCTCGGTACGCCGTGTTCAGTATTAGCCCCATTTCTATATTGTGTGGTTGACAAATTTTACACCAGAGAAGTGCAAAACGGCACATGGATTAATGCGATAGCGGTTCAGTTTCAGTTGAAGCTCTAAATCCGTAAATCAGATAGTGAATAGTAAATGGGGATAAACAGGTAAACAGTGATAATAAAGGGAGGGAAAAGATAGAGGAAACAGGTAAGCGGTGATAATAAAGGGAAGGAAAAGATAGAAGAAACGCTAAATGGCACCTCAGATGACGCGTGGGTGCATTCCCTTGTGCCACCAGCAACACCAGAAGTTGGGTATAGCCTATGTTCCACCCCTTTCAGTGTCTTTCCAAAGTTGGGAACGAGGTGATTAATGTGATCTTCAAGGCGCGTTGGCCACTGGGCAACTACAACTTGCGACAGCATGCCCTCAGAGAGATATATGCAGGAACCTATTTAAAACGAATAAATAAAAAAAGCAATCTTACCGAGAAGAAAGCCAGAAGTGGGGCATTCAGCTACTCACCTTCATTGCACGGAAATAACAACTATCTACAAGGCTGCATTCCTCTCCATTCATACAATAACGACTATGGGGAACGTCAGGGCACGCACGAAAAGTACTTTGACTGGATGAATGTATACCAGCCAGAAGTAGCCGAGGTAAAGCAAATATATTAAAACGAGATTTTAATGTCAGTTTGCTCTGGCTGATGTGAGGCTGGTTGGAAAAGATGTCTCTCACCTTGAACAAGAACAACAATCATTTTGACATATCTGTGCTATCCAGCGCCACGAGACTGCCAATTCTGTGATGACGACTAGGTCTGTGTTGCCTATATATAATTATTATATATATGATATTATATATATATATATATATATATATATATATATATATATATGCCTATAACAGAAATGATAAAGAACACAAGAACTTCTCAAATTTTGGTGAGTACAACTATTTTTTGACATCCTTGTCTCAAGTTTGGGGCGAATTTTTTGTCATCATAAAACTGTAAAATAGCATAAGGTAGTAGTAAAAACTATTTGTTGGGGAAATTATACCGTAAACACTTGATAAAAACCTTTAATGCTTAGACGTCGGTAACTGTTTCATCCCCAATAAAAACCTTAAATGCTTAGAGGTCGTAACTGCTTCGTCCCCTCCGGCAACAAACCCCACCACCCCTCGGCTGGGCACCCCCCCAAAAAAAAAAGAGGAACCCTCACATTTTTCCATTAGTCTCAGAAACTGATAAACTCTTTTCAGAGATTGTCGAGTAGGCATAACTTTCATAGAATTAAATAGCTTCAGTTAGAACGAATTCAGGGTCACAGTGTCATAAATAAATATGTCCTTGCGATTTGAATAAGGCATACATTCCCAATCATGATTTTACCTAGTTTAAAGAAAATGGTGCTTAGCATATATCTCACGAGTGCGTGTGCATATATATATATATATATATATATTATATATATATATATATATATATATATATATATATAGGTTTTTTGCCACGAAAGAAAAAAATTAAAAAGCGAGATAGCCAAGTACTTTCGGTCCTGTTCGGTAAATGGGTCCGAACAGGACCGAAAGTACTTGGCTATCTCGCTTTTTAATTTTTTCCTTCGTGGCAAAAAAACCTTTATTTATACATAGCATCACGTTTTATATACTTCGTGATCAAGTTATTCATATATATATATATATATATATATATATATATATATATATATTATATGCTGCTACTTTTAATAATGCATATATTCTCCTGACTGTATAAAATGTTATATACCAAGAATTTTGCAAACATTCTCAAATTCCTTATTTAGCTTAGAGTTATAGGATGCCTTAAAATGTATGTTCAGATTTTGCATTACATATTTTAAAAGTATATAACGTAGAATTTAAAGAGAGAGAGATTAACTTTGTCCGTTCGAAGCTAGAAATTGTTTTGGTAACTTGTCATCGCCTCGAGATTAAGAGATCTCAAGGTCTCCGTTGTGTTTTAGGTACTTGTCAATCTTAATCAGACTTACTCGCTCGACTTCTGTCTCGATCGAATGCGTGTCTTTGTTGAGCTAATACGTTCATGACTGGTTTCATACACCTATGTCTTTGCTGAATAGCACGTGAAGATTTCACGATTTTTCTGTAAAGTTACGTCATATTAGAAGCTTCTAGAAAGATTGCACCATCTTTTGCGTGTCCAAAACGTTTTGACCCTGTCAGTCTCTTGAAGTTGCCCATTCAAAGTAAAGGTTGATTACAGACTTTGAATTCCTGGCGTTTAGATCTCCTCTCTCTCTCTCACATGCCACTTTTGAGTTCTTTTTAAAGTAACGTAAATTGGTCACGCGTAACTTTTAGATTTCGGATTTCTTAGAGTTATTTAGTATTATTTAGTGCTTTTTGTGGAATCTGAACAAACATTGTACAAGTGTGCAACAGCGCCTTTTTATTTTTGAAATATTATGAATTGTGTGGTGAAGATTTTTGAACAAGCTGCAGCAGAAAGAAAATTGGTACCAAGGTAAAGTGTTGTATTTTTACTAGTAACAATTAATAGTTACAATGGTTTGATAAAAGTTTAAATTTTTATATATTGCAAATTTTTGTGTTCGTTTCATTTGAAGTGATTTTTTGTGTGCATATATCCATTCTTTCTTGTTGAAGTGTGTGTTTTTATTGTATATTCTGTGTGATTAGTGCTTTTTACAATTTTGGTATTTTCCACATTTCTCTGTGGTTTCAATTGCATTTACAATTTAATTAACTTAGTAGTTTTCATTAATTAATCGTTGCACATTTAATTGAATTTAACACTTGTGAATTAATTTCCAAATTTTAATTATTGCCTAACACTTCTGAATTTTGATTGAAATAAATAATTTTCTTGAATTTTGGGATAAATTAATTTTGATTTAATTTTACTTCATTAATTCAAGAATTAATTAAAGTTTGCTTAGTTTTCAAGTAACAATAATTTTCCCTGATATTGTGAATTCCACTTATAAATTTTGAGTTTGATAATAAATTTTTGCATTTAAAATTTTTTCCAGCATAATTATATGATTCGTTTAGGTAGAAACATAAAGTGGCAATTGAGCTGTTTTCCTTTAATTTACTTGAAATGGGAAGTACCTAGACTTTTGAAATCAAGGAAGTACTTAACTTTTAAAGTTGTTGATGGAGTGATGCCCTTTAATTAATTTGATTACTTGAGATTACCTCACACTGTTTTAATAAACTTAGTCTGATTTTCTGCAATACTGGTAAGTTGTTTAAGGAATCACTGTTGCCTTTAGAGTATTCAGTCGTTTACCTGTGATGAAGGTTCAGGTGTCTGGCTGTTGCGAGGTAACAATTAATGAATGGTAAGTGTAGTAACCAGATACTTGATACTTCGTCACAATATATATATATATATATATATATATATATATATATATATATCTATATATATATATTATAATCCACACATCAAAGGGTACTATAGGAGGCAGGAGAAGGGCGCAGGAACATATACACATCCATTTGATACATTTTATTGTCAACGCGTTTCTTGACCCATGGTCACATCATCAGGACATCTATATAAAAAGGAATCCGAGCACATAATTAAAAGAAAACATATATAAAGCATAAGAAAACTTTTAAATTATGTGCTCGGATTCCTTTTTATATAGATGTCCTGATGATGACCATGGGTCAAGAAACGCGTTGACAATAAAGTATCAAATGGATGTGTATATGTGCGCTTCTCCTGCCTCCTATATATATTATATTTATATATATATATATATATATATATTTATATATAATATATATATATATATTATATATATATATATATATTGTATTTTATTTATATATAGTATGTATATATATATATATATATATATATATATATAATAATAATGGAGCCACCGTCTCCGTTATTCATTTTGGTAGCGAAAGCCATAGCGGCAGGCAAACTGGATTTGGTAACACTTTTTCTCTCTCTCTCTCGACTGGCAACAGCTCCCTCTCTCTCTTGTCAACCTCCCCTCCATTTCATTAGGTCATCAAATCAGAGACGGAACTACAAAAATATACATTTATTTAAAAGCAAAGTATTAATTGAATAACTCAGATTCTTACAGGATGATTAAATGGAATGATAACTCAAAGTTCAGATAACTCAGATAACCCCCGGTAATTAACAGTCTATTCAGTAATTAGTCATCACCATTTACACTCTTCTCCGGAATATAGTTCCCCTTACCAGAACCACCTGTTCCCTCCATTAGAACCACCTGTTAGGAGACAGAATACTCTGATAAGCCCAAGATACAATCCAGCCACACTTTGGCTAAAGCACAGTAATTCTTACCCATTTCCACCCAGTTTCACTTCACAGAATAAAAGAAACGTTCGCAGAGCCATCCCGGCATCTGCCTTCTTTCCCCGTAACAGTCTCTATGGTTCAGGCTAATTACATGCTATTATGAACATACATAGCTCGTACAGACGTACGAATTTGCACCCACCGTTCACGCCCTGAAACCGTTCTAATCCAGTTTCAAAGTCACCTTTGACGAACGCCCATAACGACAGGACGAACGTTGACCTGCTTAGGTAAGGATCACACCACCTCAAGACCTATCAGTATTATTTCTAAGCTGTTGCTCGGACACTCAGTCTCCAGGGAAGTTAAAAACGATGATCCCCAATTTCTGAGATGTCAAAGCATGTGACATACAACAATGTCTCATACATATCATATCATATCATATTATCAGTCTTTATATGTTACAGCAGCTCAGCCACCATCCTGGCTAGCTTCTGCCTAGCCACAGGCCACATAAAACAGCTCATATATATATAAAAAAACACATTGGCCGGCTCTTTAAACACAAAATATAATAATAACTGCACGTCTCTGGCAGCACAACGTAATGTCTATCACACATCATCTCGAAAAACCTCAAACAGGGATATAATAACAATTGGGTGTAGAAACTTTTTCTCCATCTTGGAATATCGAATCTCCCCTTTTGTCTGCAACTGCAACTGCACAGACTCGTGAAACACGCTGTAGCAAGGCAAAACATCTCCCTGCGGAAGGTAACTAATGCCTCCCATAGTCCAGAAGCGCTGTAAAACCCCGTAGACTCGTAGAAACTCTCGTATGTGGGCACACATCAGCAACATCTCTGCAACGGCTGGTGGGCGTCTTGCTAGCATTGGGGAACAATGTTTATGGTGTGTTTCAGTATGTCAGTCAAGTCATCGGTCAATTAAAAAAGAATTAACCCCAGACATACTGTTGTCAAATAATGACCTCAAAAATTCCCAAAAATACTAACTGAACGTCTCCCAATTAACCCCATTTAATATGACCACTGAACTAATTTCTAACTTCAATTCGTGAAGGAACTCCATAGGATCGCTAAATCATAAGTCATTACCACAACCCCGCAAAAAAATATCAATTCTCCAATTCAATTCTCCAAATTCACACACTAGCACACCTCACCCAGAACTCACAGAAACCCCACGGACTTCTGTCATCACATTTCAAACTCACAAATTCTCACAAGTAAAAAAAGAGAAAAAGTATTGAGCCCGAGAAAAAAAACACGTAACAAGTCCAGACCCAAAATTATCATAAAAAATGTTCTCTCAAGCTCTGATATTATAGTAACCCACAAAATCAGTAAAACTCTCCAATGTCCAACAGCAAAAACCCTTTTACTGCTCACATAATTAATCTCAATGAGACGTAATGTCAAACACCCATCTATGTAATTCACAAACCCAACAAATCATATCTCCCTTCCAGAAAGAAATGCTATTTAAAGCTCAACCCCAATTACATCTCTCGTAGAAAAGAAATAAAAAAGAAAAAAAAAGATAATAACAGTAATAAGTGAACTTTCCCACCACACAATATATATAATATACATAACCCAACTTTTCCCCATAAATGCGATATGTATCGTCACAGAATTTTGCCATTGCAACTTTTCATCAATTGGACACGGCCGAAAACAATCCCCTTACGTAGATACATCTCGTGAAAGGCCAAAAATCAGCATCTCTCAGAATAGTGCAAAACTCTGAGTAATCAACACTACAGGAGAAGAGTCAGCAACCAGACTCATCACAGTATTGTCAGCAAAAAAATCCACCTGCAGACACGTCAGGTGCTCGAACTGCAGTATAGAAATGTCTAGTCAGACTTGCAACTTCAGAAAACCATGATTTCTGCAAAAATTGTTCTATACTGACACTACATAAGCATATTTCACAAAATTATCTCCAGGATATGACTAAGGTGCTCAAAAATTGTCCTCAAAGACATAACTCTCACATGATATTGCCCAATTATATAAAAAATTATCACCTATTTGGGATATAAACTACGGTAAACTCACAATTCAATAATTCAGCAATTATATGTCTCCAAAATAACCCACTGGTGAACATAAAAAATGCAACATCTCCATAGGACCACAATGCAGTAATGCCACTCGCCTCCAATTAGTCACGAAACCAAAAAGAACCACAGAACCCCTCTCTTGGCTCGTAAAACCCCAGAAATTCAACTCCAAAAATCATAACCACAAAAAAAGTCACCCCCAAAAATTAATTTCATCCCCATATATATATATCACCATATTAATAATAATAATAATTAATAATAATAATAATAATAATAATAATAATAATAATTAATAATAATAATATAATAATAATATAATAATAATAATATGCTTTATTTCAGCTCAGGGCCATATACATTGAATATGCAAAATACAGACAGTAACATACACAATCTAGATACATGAGACATGATAAAAAAGAAAAAGAAAATGAATAATCGGCACTTATCCACAAAATAGCTGAGATAGCATAAAAGCTAGTAATCATAATACTGGTAATAACAGTAAAAATATTGGTGAGAAAAAAAATTATGCATTGAGAGTAATAACAGTTAGTGCACAAATTATATAACTTAAATTTCACTAGAGACCTTAGGTGGTTACAGTAGTCAGGTCCAGAGGGCTAAATACAAAAATTGAATGTAAAAAAAAAAAAACTTTAACTTGATAGTAATCACAGTAATAAAGAAAAATTTAAAAAAATTTACATAACAGCAATAAATGTAATAATGACAAAAACTGCAGATGACATCTTTCCAATACAGAGATTAAGTCCTTTAGGGGACAAAGGCCTTATTTTCCCATCTTTCCCACAATTTAGATCTTCTTGCTTCACTCCTTAGGATGCTTTGTATGAGCGAGTTGCTGCTGTTTCTCACTTGGGTTACCAGACTGGACATTGTTCGCCTAACAATGATTTTTAAATTGTCCAGGCAGTTTTCTATGAACATCTGTGTGGCGGAGTGGTAGCGAGGAGTGTTTTGTGAGGCGTCTCAGAATGTCATTGTGCACAACAGTGATGGCGTCTCACGTCTCTCGGGTATAGTTCGTCCAGAGGGAACACCCATAGATACTGTAGCAGTACCAAGCGGAAGAGCAGCAGTTTCACGTCTCGGCTGACAGAAGGCAAATCCTCCTTGCAATCATGTTGCCAGCTGCACATAGTTTACGATGCCTCTGTTCAATGGTCTGCCGTATCTTTTAGGTCGTCGGTGATAATGTGACCCAAATACGGAAATTCGTGCACAAATTCCAGCCGATTGTTTCCGAGGAAATTTGTGGTTCTGCAATATGCTTAAGCGACCTCGGAGCAGCGACATGCACTGGATCTTGGTTTTGTTGTAGATTATATCAAATTCCTTCTGCATATTGCGGCAAGGTGTCCGATGAGTTGTTGGAGACCTTGCACTGATGGGGAAAGGAAATCAGAACCATATCGTCGGCGTAACAGAGGTTGTTTATAGTAGTTTCATTGACGGTGCATCCGATTGGGAGTGAGTTCAGTTTGACATTCAAGGCATCTGTGTACGTATTAAACAGGTAAGGAGAGAGAATGCCCCCTTGCCGAAGCCCGTTTAGGGAGCCGAAGGTGTAAGATAATACGTTACCCCATTTGAAACAGAATTGCTGTGTGGAGAACCAGCAATGCAAAATGCCAATTAGATACAGGGGTGTGCCCCTTTTATGCAGCTTCAGGAAGAGCTTCAGGTAGTTTACTCTGTCAAATGCTTTTCTCACATCTACAAAACAATGGAAAACAGGAGAGGTTGATGATAGATAGTAATTCAGCAATTCTTTCAGTATGTAGATGCAGGTGTCGGTTGAGTGGTTTGCTTTAAAACCCGAAACTGGTTGTCAGTGGTGTGTAGAAAGGGGAGAAGTCTCACAGAAAGAACAAACTCAAGTATCTTCGAATGCGATCGTTGTGATTGCAATCGGCCGGTAGTTGCCAGGGTCAGCTGCATCCTTTAGCTTGTTTTTGATTAATGGTATCAAATGGACTAAGAGTTGGGAATCTGGAAGAAACCAGTGAATTTTGCACGCATTGAATAGAGCAGCTAGCAAAATGTAAATTATCGGATGGCAGAATTTGAAGGCCTCTGCAGAAAGGCCCTCACAGCTGGGCGATTCATTATTAGGTAGGCTGTTTATGGTATCGCTGATGTTACCTGGCGTAATACGGTCTGCAAAATGAAATCGAATGTTGTCAGTAAGGAGGTTATTACATCCCTTCGGGAATCTTGATCATTTATGCAATTCAGGATATTGTTGAAGTGATCACCCCACATACTTGCGATAGCTTCGTCTCCGACTTCTTCCCTTACTCTCTGTGATAGCTTTTTAGTTTTGGGATTTAAGGACTGGATATCTTTCCAAAGACGAGGATAATCACCAGATTCTAAGTTTCTAGACATTGCATCGGCTCTTAGTTGTTTTTCATTTAACCTGCAGTGCTTAAGAGCAAGTTTGAACTGCACTCTCGCCTGTCTCATTAGTAATGCAGTGTGCCCTTCCCTGGGGCTACCATTTTGCCTCCACAGTAAAAACATTTCTCGTGAGTATGTATACAGATCTTTAACCAAGTCATTCCATCCAGGTATATTACGAGAATTACCTTGACGAAATCTGTAGGCAGTCCTGCCCGAAGCAAGCATAGCGGAGATTATGTTAGAATAGAATTCATTCAGGTCCCTCCTGTGGTGGTCATTTCCACAATTTGTGTTAGTACAAAGTAAGGCGTCTGCCGGTTGAACTATTGACCACAACCTGGTTTCCGTGGTTGCCCTAAAGTATCTGGTTTTCTGTTGATTTTTAAAATCCCAGTTTACTGCTGGTGGACGAACAGTTAGGGGATTCACGGTAGGGAGGGATGGGGTACTGAATGACAACTGTAATGGGATGTGATCGTAGCCCGTTGCAAGATCATAGCGAATATTGCAGGTCATAATAGAATCATGAAGTTGTGGAGATAGGATGCAATGGTCCAGCCAGGAAGTTGTAATAGCGTTCCGCTCTATGTACATATGAATAAGAGGAGGGAGGGAGGAGCATTACATCGCTAATTTGGAGAGCATGATTTTGACAGAAGCGAGTAAGTTCATTATAAAATTGTTTTGTGGGGTGAGAATTAAGGTCCCCGATTATACAAATATGATCAGCAGCAGAATCATGAATAATACTGTGTAACTCCCCTAGGATCAATGCAGTACTGAGTCAAATCTTTATTGTTATGTTTTCCCATAGGTCATATAAACCATTAATAATTAGGATGTTTGAGAGTTCCCTACTGTCACTTGAAGCTCCAGCAATCTGTCACTCCTGTAGGGTCATCACCTTTATCATATTGTCTAACGATTTGTGCCACAGGAAAGAAAGCTGCCTGGTGATAAAAATATTTCCTCCATTTAATTAATAACAACACACCATATTCCCTCTATCTCACCAATAATCACATGTGGAATAAAACAAGTCTCCAAAAAAAGATTATTACACTCCAAGCAGGATAATCAAAAATGAAACTCCACCTCCAAAAAAATGCACCCAAAGCATCTAGCTGATACAATAAAAATATTGCCCCATATCTCCTCACAAAGGTTTCTATTTGCAACAAAAATGGCAGCAAAAATAATTGTACTAAACATAGCTCTCACCACCATAGGCCTAAACTGTGGAATATCTCCAACAACAAAAATAAAGAATCACATAGCCAAAATATTATATCTCCAATTCTCCAGTAAAATAACTCAATGTTATAGTCAAAACTATAAACTCTCTGTTTAGCATAACTGCTAAGAAAGGCAAAAACTTGGCAAATAAGATTGCTCAGGAAATCTAGAAAAAATCACCAGTGTGCCATCACTTACTATAACAGAACTCCAAATTCAAAGTGTCTAAGCAAAGACTTCTCCATATGCACAATGGCATAGGCCACTAGAAGCTTAACCAAGTTTCCTATCTCTGGAAAAGTTGCTACAAACACAATTGTGCAAGAGGCCAACAATTTCTGGAACACAAATATCCAGAAAAAAAGATGTAGTGCCATAATGTATACATTCGAAAAATGCAAAAAATTCTCCCATAATAATCTCTGCAGAATCAAACAGCTGAAATATAAACACATTCCCAGAACAATGACTCCAACGTCACAAACTGAGATACTAAAAAATTCTATTTTTCCCTCCAGTTAAACTGGAGAGAAAAATAAATTCAAATTCGCCCATGATAAAAAAAAACTTAACGTCAGCGATGGCTCAACGTCCAAAGAGAGGGGAAAGAAAAAATCAATGGCACTGATTAACTTTTCCTGTGACACCTGTAACATCTGTGACTCACGTAGACTTCAAGCAATTATCAGCTGCACTCATAAAAAAAAAGAAAAACAAAAAATGTATCATTAGTTCCTTCCATTTTCACAAAAAAAAAATCACCACCCTTAATATCATTACAACACCCATGTTAGTATAAAAAAAATAACACCAGTATAAGAATTATCAGTATCAGAACTCGCAGTATCAGTAGTATCACCAGATATTAGTAAATATCAGTACTCACCCAATATTAGCACTCGCTAGTATCAGTAGTATCACCAAATATTAGCACTCGCCCATTCACCAGTATCAAGTATCAGAATCATCAACTATCAGTACTCGCTAGTATCACCAAAATTGCTATCATCAAATTCATCAAAAATTTTCACCAACCACACATAAATCATTGGCACATTCCCCAAAAATTATTAACACCATGACTCCAATTCGGCTCCGGTCCGACAATCAGAATCCCCTTAGAGCTCAAACCGTTATGCCATCCTTTAATTGCCTACATTTAAGTATTAATTACCTCCGCACTTAAACCCCCATAAATTGCTCGCCACGTCAGAATAAAATAGGTCTCAGAAGTTGAAGTATGTCATTTAATTAATGGGTTTTGGGCTTGATTCGTCCCCAGTATGTTTTCCCTAGTTCATTAATTGCTACAGTAACCCTTCCGACATTTAACCATCCCCAAAACTCCAAAAATAATTACCACTCACCACTCCCCGGTATCATCACAAATCATCACCACTCAGCAACACCAGGCATCACCAATTGACAACACCAGTCATCACCAATCATCACCAATCACCACCACTTTAAAATAATCTCCATTTCCCAAACAAATCTCCATTAAAAAATAATCTCTGTGTCCCCAGTCATAATTATGCCCTCTAATATTGCGTAAAGTCATTCTCCAAAGCATAAGGAAAACTTGCACCACATCCATATGCATTTCCATGTCCATTTCCTCTCCACTCAAGAGAAAGAAAAAAAATCTTTCTAAAAGAAATCCTACGGGCATGTCATATCATCACCCAGACGTTATCAGCTGATATGACGGCATTGAACTTTCTTATTCAAGGCCAAACTCACCCCTATTGCCCCGACACAAAGAAAAAAAAAGTTCACCCCACCACTAAAAAAAAGAGCTTCACCCTCCATGTCAAGCATTCCCCCATGAAAGACACCACTACCCTCCCCTTGCACTACCCCTCGGTCGTTCAGCAGAAATTGCGCTGACTGCATATACATGAGCGGGCGCTCTATCTCAGAGCAAAGAGTGCAATTCCAGTAACCCCAAGAACTGAACTGTATGTATGAAAACCATTCATATACACACGTATGTATTAAAACAAAAACGAATGCGTCTCTTCTAAACATGCGCTAAGACAAAACTTATCACATTCTGCTACTTTGAGAGAAATAAAAGGTAATCTGAACTGCCTCTTTAAAATTGTTCACACACAAAGTTAAAAAAAAAAACAAACACACTGTAACACTTACGCCTTCAAATGAGAGAAACCCAACCCGGAATCTGCGCAATTACAAACACACGAATCTCGTTGGCACAACGCAAACGCGCTCGGCGAGAAAGCACTTGATGATCGTACACTCATAAGGTAGACTGAGTAACTCCTCTCAGCGGACACCTTGGGACGGGCGAGTTTGCTGACGCTAATTCAATTTGTTTCTCTCAGTACCATATCCCCACGGATGGATAAATCTCTACCCCTTTCAACTAGTAACTGAAATCCAACATCTTTCCACAACCACACTCTGAAAATGGCATCTTAAGCTGATACTAATCTTACAAAAGGCCCTTTTCGTTCAAACACTGCTACCCACCACAACTAATAACGGAGCCACCGTCTCCATTATTCATTTTGGTAACGAAAGCCATAGCAGCAGGCAAACTGGATTTGGTAACACTTTCTCTCTCTCTCTCTCTCTCGACTGGCAACAGCTCCCTCTCTCTCTTGTCAACCTCCCCTCCATTTCATTAGGTCATCAAATCAGAGACGGAACTACAAAAATATACATTTATTTAAAAGCAAAGTATTAATTGAATAACTCAGATTCTTATAGGATGATTAAATGGAATGATAACTCAAAGTTCAGATAACTCAGATAACCCCCGCTAATCAACAGTCTATTCAGTAATTAGTCATCACCATTTACACTCCTCTCCAGAATATAGTTCCCCCTACCAGAACCAAAAGATCACATAAAAACAAGTTATCTCTGAAATAAATATTCAAATACAATCCAGCCACACTTTGGCTAAAGCACAGTAATTCTTACCCATTTCCACCCAGTTTCACTTCACAGAATAAAAGAAACGTTCGCAGAGCCATCCCGGCATCTGCCTTTTCTCCCCGTAACGGTCTCTATGGTTCTGGCTAATTACATGCTATTATGAACGGACATAGCTCGTACGGACGTACGAATTTGTACCCACTGTTCACACCCTGAAACTTCTCTAATTCAGTTTCAAAGTCACCTTTGACGAATGCCCATAATGAAAGGACGAACGTTGACCTGCTTAGGTAAGGATCACCACCTCAAGACCTATCAGCATTTCTAAGCTGTCGCTCGAACAGGGAAGTTAAAAAAACGATGATTCCGAATTTCTGGGATGTCCAAGCACGTGACATACAACAATGTCTCATACATATCATATCATATCATATTATCAGTCTTTGTATGTTACACACACACACACACACACACATGTTATATATATATATATATATATATATATATATATATATATATATATATATATATATATATATATATATACACACTCGAGAGATATGCAAAGTACCATTTTTTTAAAACTAGGTAAATCATGACTACACTAAATTTGACACATTTTTGTTGTTTTTTGGCCTTTATTTGACACATTTTTGTCACCTCATTATTCGACAGATTTTCGTTGTTATTGCATTCGACCCCACCCCATTGTATCACCCCTCCCCTTTACAACACTTTAAATGACATGATTATATACGCCTTTCTTTGTGCAAACCACTCTAGAAACACGAGTACATTATTAAGTATGCTTTTATTATGTAACCCTCACTGCCACATCATCCCTAAATGGCCCAAATACTCCAATAATAAATAGTCATCCTGTATTGTCCGTATATCCCGGATTCGCCATCAACCTCATCTTTGTCATCATTGCCAATCATTCACGGATGATGCCGACACGGAGGATAAGCGTTCAGTTTCGCCTTTGGATATTCGCATTAGTATAGTCTTGATTCCGCTCCGATCCGATAGTTACGTATTATGCCTTAGTAGATTTCACTTCGCCAGAGCTTACTATGAGAGAGAGAGAGAGAGAGAGAGAGAGAGAGAGAGGGAGGCATGGGCACAAATAGAAAGTGGTCTAGCTCTCGTTGCATTTGTGTTTGTTGCCAACTGATCTTTATTTCTCTAAGCAAGTTCTTTGTTTGTTTGTATGGTGTTTTTACGTTGTATGGAACCAGTGGTTATTCAGCAACGGGACCAACGGCTTTACGTGACTTCCGAACCACGTCAAGACTGAACTTCTATCGCCAGAAATACACATCTCTCACTCCTCAATGAAATGGTCGAGAATCGAGGTGGGACGCCAACACCATACCAACCACGCCACATGAGGCGCTTGCAAGTTCTTTGGAGCAGAACAGTGATAAGGAATACAACGCGTATATATATATATATATATATATATATAGTATATATATATATATATATATATATATATATATATGTATATTATTACGTTTATTGCTCCCCTCGTCTACCAAGAATTTCTTGATTTTAATTAGTCTAAAAGAGCAGCCATGTTTTCTCCTAAATCAGCTGAAAAAAAAATTTTGAGAGAAACATGCGGTAAGGATGGGTGGGAAAAGGAATTTCCGGTTAGGCTGAAGCTTAGGGTAAGACGGACAATTCATGGGATTAGCTAGGCTCGATATGGGTTTTAGGGACTCTACCATAAAGATCTTTTTTTACTTCCAAATTCGCTGGTTGTTGTTTTCACTTTCCAGGCAATGCCGGAGGCTGTGTGTGAAATACCCACGTTTCCAAGACATCCAGCTTCTGTCTCAGTCAAAGCTAGACCTAAAGCAAGGCAGACGTGCCTTTTTCTCTCCTCTGACGGGAAGTCAGCCCTTTGTCCAAACGCTGGTGGGGGGACCATCTTCATAGCACGACACATGTTCCAACCTCAAGGATTTAAGGTAAGTCTCAGAAAGTGCAAACTCCAAACCAGCTCTTTTTCTCCAAGACGACTCTTGCTAATTCATTTTCAAATTTCCTTGTATCACTTTTACATAAAACAAAAGCCCTTTGTCCTCATCGAGCCATGTGCTTCCCCTTGTGACTTGTTAAAGATTAAGTCTTCATTGCATACCTCAGTTAAACACTAGAGTCCTTTTTCCCAAGTGTGTTAGATAAAACTGAATAGCTGTAACTTGTGCAAGAAGTCTTCCTTTTTCATTTTGTGTCTAATCTGGGAATTTTTCCAGATTTGCTGAGTCTGTGTCCTGTCTCGCCCGCAAGTGCTTCCTTACAGTAACCAAGTAACCAAGATCACAATGATCCCTTTCGGAAACCAGCCTTGTTACACATCTGTTTATGGCCAGATTTTCCTTATAGTGAGATAGATTTGGTCCACGTGGGACAAGTTGCATTTACTGTACCCAGGCCATTCAACGGCCTCTTGTAAATAAATGTATGTAAGTATTAGCTGATTTCCTGGCGACCTCTTTCTCTAAAAATAATAATACCAAAACCCTCCTTTTTTAAGGTAAGTTAAAATCCAGTTACTTTGCATTTCCATATAATATTTTCCGTTTACGTATTCGGTTTATACGAGGCACCGATACGTAACAATATGTATATATGTATATGTATATACGTATATATATATATGTGTGTGTGTGTGTGTGTGTGCGCGCGCGCGCGTTTGTACCTTATCATTGTACTGCTCCAAAAGAACTTGCTTTGAGAGATAAAGATCAATTGGCAACAAACACGAATGCAACGAGAGCTAGACCACTTTATGTTTGTGGCAATGCCTATCTCTCTCTCTCTCTCTCTCTCTCTCTCTCATAGTAAGCTCTACCGAAGTGAAATCTTACTAAAGACATAATACGTAACTATCGGAGGCGGAATCAAGACTATACTAATGCGAGTATCCAAAGCGAAAGTGAACGATTATCCTCTGAGTCGGCATCAGACCGTGAATGAGCAATGATGACAAGAGATGAGGCTGATGGCAAATCCAGGATATACGACAATGCAGACATGACTATTATTGCGGTATTTGGGCCATTTAGGGACGATGTGGGAGTGAGGGTTACAGAATAAAGAGCATACTTAATGTACTCGTGTTTCTAGAGTGGTTTGCACAAAGAAACAGGCATGTAAACATGTCATTTGAAGTGTTTGTAGAAGGGAGGGGTGATACAATAGGTCGAATGCAGGAACACAAAAATGTGTCGAATTACAAGGTGCAAAATGTGTCGAATAAAGGTCATAAGACAGGAAAACGTGAAGAGTTGAGAGAAAAAAGAAAAAAGGTATATTAGAGGCCAATAATACCAAGACAGTATCAAA
>NC_087221.1:24168791-24176291 GCF_015104395.2 Macrobrachium nipponense
TCAGTTCATTTATTTGGTGTTTCCATTTATAACTGAGAATATATGAACGTTTTTTTCCCCTTTTTATTCTATCCTTGTTGTTAGTATGAGTAGGATACTAAGTATAAGTATGAATTACGAAGACCACTTCACGTTAAGTTAGGAATATAATTTTTACAACTTATTAATTATAAATATGGAGATTTTTAGAATGATTGAAATAATAAACGAGTCATACTCGTAAACCAAGGTAATATACAGGATGGTTAGCAGATTATGGGCCAATTTACTAAAAAATAAGCTTCACGACCATCTGGTTATTATGTGGGATAAATTTGTTACTATTGTAGGTTTAGCAAAATTCATCTACAATGTTGGATCTGGAATTCTCTGTTAATGTGTTGGAGAGAGAGAGAGAGAGAGAGAGAGAGAGAGAGAGAGAGAGAGAGAGAGAGAGAGAGAGAGAGAGAACATTGTATACGGAAAATATCACAATAAATACCAAAAAATGACTCAACAACCGAATAAAATAATAATAATAATAATAATAATAATAATAATAATAATAATAATAATAATAATAATAATAATATATAATAATATAAAATAATATAATGAGGGGTAAGGGGAATTTTCCACAGTACCAAATCGTCTCAGAAAAAATTATAGAATTAGATTGCAAATGTTATAATGAAACTCAGGAATTTTAAAAATTGATCTCAGTACACAGCATTAACAACTACAGCATCACAAATAATATAATAATAATAGATAATAATAATCAATACTAATAATAATAATAATAATAATATAATCATAGATAAAAGTTTAGATAGTTGTAACTACAAGTCATACCTACTTACAAGCATTCAGAATGGTATCATGAGTATAAAACTCAACAACTCTCCCTTATCTAAAAAAAAAAAAAAATCAGATGTATATTTTTTTAATCGCGATCATACAAAAGGGATTCCGTGTGATACTGATGTAAAAATGGTAATGGTAGCGTTCGACGAACCACAATTCATGTTTTCCAAAGACCGCAGAGAAAGTATTTAAAGTTTCGTTTACCATCAAACGTATTGTTTTTTTTTTTTTCCCCTATCAGCGTTTTACCATTTGCGAGCGTGGCGGCGTGGAATAACATACGTATATCTATAAATTATTCAGATCAAACGCTGGAGTTTGATACATATGAAACCGAATTTTTATTTGTCGCACAAAGCGCGGTCGGACGCAAATTTATATATATGTGTATGTGTATTTTCGCCCCGCTCCAAATTGTTCGATCTTGATTATGTATGGCTGTTTCGTTATTTCTCTCTATCTTTCTCATTGTATATATATATATATATATATATATATATATATATATATATATATATATTTTGCATCAAGCTGCAAATGTCCTTTAATATCCAATTCGCGCTACCTCGGAATTAATATATTTTCATATATGTTAATCTAAGGGGAATTTGTTTAGGTGATAATAATTTTGTCCTCTCGTGGGTTCGAACCAGCGCTCAGCGGACAGAGGAGAAATCAGGACTTTAGTGACGTTATCGATTTGGCCGAGTCGATAACGTCATTGAAGTCATCTTTTCTCCTCTGTCCGCTGGGCGCTGGTTGGAACCCACGAGAGGACGAAATCATTATCACTTAAAAAATCCTCCTTTGGTTAACATATATGAAAATATATTAATTCTGAGGTAGAGCGAACTGGATATTAAAGGACATTTGTAGCTTGATGCATATGCATGTGTAATAATTACATATTAAATAGAATGTATTACGTCATTCTACGTGTAGCAACATGTTGTTGTGTTAATATGATGGCTACTGTAGTCCAGTAGGATCTTGCAGTATTTCCAAATATCAGTTAGTGAATAGCTGACATTGCCTTGACGTTGCTTTGTATCACATCTTCATTTGAATACACTTGGATCATCAGTTTAAAAGGTAACGCCAACCGATGCCCCATTGGCAAAATACATGTTGACGTTCTCACGATAGCCTGTGCTTACGTCACAGACCTAGATCCGTATACTCGTGTGTTTGTGTAACATTGCGAAATATGTCACTCGACTAATGTTCTCGCAACAGAATTGTATATCAGAATTCTATTATACTTCTTCGCTGGAATACCTATTTAAATCTTCCTGTGGTTATCATTGTGATGTATACTTGTTAAATATAACTTATCTCGTTATGTGTTTTACCGACTCCAAACCTACCTACAAGAAACAGATGGAGACTTAGAAGAAATATCATCACAGACATGATACTTGTCTAAGATGTGATGTATACAAACCGATACTTGTGGATATTATCGCAGGTCAGAAAATAAACAACGGGGTGCTTTGTTAGTCAAACAATTGCAAGGCAACACCCTAATACATGTATATGAATCACGGTGATGAGATTAAAAATTCATGTATATATATTTAGTATATATATATATATAGTATATATATATATATATATATATATATATATATATACACACACACACACACACACACACACACACACATATATATATATATATAGATATATATATATATATACTAAATATATATACATGATTTTTAATATATATATATATATATATATATATATATATATATATATATATATATATATATATATATATATACGTATACAGGGAGTGAGGGACAGGTGAAAGAAACGTCATAATCATTCATTTAACCTTTCTAATCATCAAGAAACGTAACTGATCGTAAGACAGTATTATTCTTTCTCAAGGCGTCTAGATAAGCCCATAATACACTCCAGACAAATGTATGTAATCTAGCAAGGTTATTCCTTCTCCCTTTACCATTCCGTTGCTGGAGAAAATGTCCATTAAACTTGAAAATCGTGAATCTCGTCGCAAGAATTTCCACCAAGTAACCTAGACATTTCTTGGCTGGAGTCAGGATTGAAACAGCGTTAATTCCGTAAGACAGTGTCACACCAACTTCGAATATTCGTAACTTCAATTTTGCTGTTGGCGTGGAAATGACCACTGACTGCCCCCCGTCGAGAATTTTTTTTCTTTTCTTGACATGAATAATATATCTCGTGTTCCAGCCGTGACGTTACGAAATCGCCTTCCACATTATCAATTTATATCGTGCTGGAATAGAACTGATTCCCCAGCATCGTGTTCATCTGTCATTCACGGTAATTCGTCAGTATACAAGAGAAACAGACTTCCAAACATGCAATTTCCATTTCGTTCAATGTTGCATGTGGTGTTGGTGTGACTGACCGCTAAGCTTGCTGCAAACACGGTCAGATTGCGTAAGCATCCATCACAGGCACCTTCAGGGCCCTGGAAATGTTATTTTCTGTGTCTTTAATTTACTACATGGGATTGAAAACAGAATTGGGCAGTGATATAAAATAAAAATTTGCTGAACGTATGCTTAGACTTTTTCATTTTGAGTGTTACTTAAAATTCAGTGTTTAGTTTTGCTACAACGCTGAGAACAGCAGTTGGATTCTGAAGTAAATCCTAAATCCTATCACGATGTAATATTTTTTGTACGTGAATAAAAATGAATAATATTAAATAATGCTTCTACTTCGTTTAGTTCCACATGCATTATTGGCTGTTCAGGATGTTTATTGAATTCGTTGTTACATTATTGTAAAACTTATGGAAGCCAGTAAGTATGCTTTCAAGTATATAAGTTCAAGTGAATAATAATAATAATAATAATAATAATAATAATAATAATAATAATAATAATTTTATTTTTTGGGGGTGGGGGTTGGGGGGTGGGTCTATCACAGTCATCCTATTCGACTGGGTAGGTTTTATAGTGTGAGGTTCAGGGTTGCATCCTGCTTCCTTATGAGTCCATCAATTTTCTCACTGTATGCGCTGTTTCTAATAGCTGCTTCAATCTTGGGGCTACTTCGGCATGTAGTTTTTCAGGTTTCTTTTCAGGGATCTTGGGAGCGTGCCTAGTGTTCCTGTGATTATGGGTAAAGTTTCCACTGCCATATCCCATATCGTTCTTATTTCTATTTTTAGATCTTGCTATATACCAAATTTTCTTTCTCATTTACTCTGGAGTCCCATGGTATACTGCGACGTCAATGAGAGACTGCAAGCTAGCTGGTATTTCTTGCACAGGCTCCAGTGGAGGGCTTTTGCTAATAAATCATGCCTCTTTTTTGTTCTGGTTCTGCACAAGTGCCGGACATATGCTTGCTATGCGGTTTACTGTCTCGTTTTTCAGATCTGAAACTTAGGGCCTGATCCTGTACTGCTGTTAGCATTCCCTCTGTTTCCTTCTTGAGTTCTCCCCTCTGTAGCCATTGCCATGTTTAGTTGCTGGCCAGTTCTTTAGTTTGTCTGTCCCATGTACTGTCGGCGATTTGTTTTGCTGTGCTGTTCTTCTGTTCTGTTTATCATTCATATGTCTGTATATTTCTGGATCTTCGTCTACTTTTGTCAGTCCTTCTTCCCATGCACTCCTTAGCCACTCGTCTTCACTGGTTTGCAGGTATTGCCTCAGTGCTCTGCTCTCGATGTTAAAGCAGTCTTCTATGCTCAGTCGACCTCTCCCTATAATAATTATGACAAATTATTATTATTATTAAAACTAAACGAGGAAGAAGGCTAACACACCGATTTTTCTGAAAAGTTTTCCACAAACGCAAAGTTATCCAACAATTTTACGGGCTGGAGCAAGAGCCCGTGCTGGCACAAAGCCAGCTAAATCAAAACTAACTCCAACACCTACATAAACATACGAGAGAAAACAACGAAAGTCTAACAAATGAAGGCAACTGTGGGCGGTGATTTTAATATAGAGGAATCGACTCGTTTTTCCCGACTCGGTTCTCCTCGCAACAAGATAGCAGGGACTTCATTATGGGAGCAGCAGTTCGTTTTGATATCAAATAAAGGATTGACTTAATAAGCGGGAGTCTTCGAACAAAGAGAAGATTAAAGCAAAGTGATTCGGGTATGCTTGGAGTTAACTCGATTCAATATTCAAATATGATGAAGCTTACGGAATGGGGATGGCGAATAGTGGTAGGATAGGATTGAGAAAGAAGAAGAAGAAGAAGAAGAAGAAGAAGAAGAAGAAGGAGTAAGAAAAGAAGAAGAAGAAGAAGAGAAAGGAGTAAGAAGAAGAAGAAGAAGAAGAGAAAGGAGTAAGAAGAGAAGAAGAAGAAGAAGAAGAAGAAGAACGAAAAGGTGAAGAACAGGAGTTAAAGAAGAGAAAGGAGTAAGAAAAGTAGAGTGGTAAAAATATAAGAATCAAAACGCCAATCCCTAAAAAAAAATAATCACTTTATGATAAAGGATATTATTTATTTGTATCTTTCCCGTGAGAGCTGGACGTCCAAAGCAAAATTATTTCACGGACACCTGCAGACCGAAACGCGGTTCCAGATGAAAGAACTTTCCGCCACTCATGTCATATATTTTCCATCAATGGCGAAACGATTCTGGAGTCAGAAAAACCGCATTCGGCAATTAGCTAATGCTTTTCTTTGAATCTCGTCACCGTTTAATCACCGCCGCTCAGCTGGAAATTCCACTCGTTGCTGGTTTTTTGAAAAAAAAAAAAAAAAATCCCGATTTGGAGAAAGGAGTTCTCGCATATATTAGCTATAATTTATGGACGCGGAGTTTGAGGTAAATTTGTTTTTATTTACTTCGTTTATTTTATCTTATATTTTGTATATATGCCTTGCAGAATGTTTCCATGTTTTTGGAGAACTATTTTTTTTACTTCAATTATTTGATCTTTTATTTCGTTTATGTGCCCTTTACAACGTGTGCATGTTCTCTGAATATTAAATCGTGACGTGGAAAGATTGGATATCGATTACTGATTTGCAGTGAAAGTTTATTTTAGAATTTTGAAACATTTCGCTGTTTATCTAGGCACCATGAGTTCCATACGTTTTGGATGCTATTATTTTTATATTCATAAATATATTTATTGCCATATTATTTTCTACACTCAAGTCACCACTTGTTCATTACCAACAATTTTATTTCCATTTTCTTCGTGATACCAAAGCATTTTGTTGGCAACATAGCTGTCCATTGACAGTTTCGATCATATTTTGCGTTTTTTTCTCATTTCTGTCTAAACTCTTTTTGTGGTTATTGTAATTTGCATTTCACTTCATTTTAGATCTACAATCTAATTTTTATTTCACTCTCATGAACACCAGTCTTTTTAATATTGTTGTTACTGTTATTAATCTAGTTCTTGCTAGGGTCGTCGTGAATATAAAGTTAGATAGAACGCTTCATATTAAAAGTGCAGCTAATATAGCAATGATGTTCATATCAGAAGCAGATGAAAAACAATTTTTTTTTTTGAAATAAATGTTTGTTTCTCAAACCGGAAGCAGAAGTCGTTTGTTACAAGGATTAGACTTGTTAGCCATCCGAGAAGATCGTGTACTACTTATCTGTAGGAGCAGGCTTTACTGTTCAATTCACGTGGTCCCTAATGATTTTGTCTAGCTTTCTTAAAAACTCTTCCACACTGTTGCTGTTTACAACTTCTGGTGGCAGTTTATTCCATGTGTCACATGTCTTGTATGTAAAGAAGTTCCCGCAATGGGAAGTGTTGTATCTCTTCAGTTCTAATTTCTGTCCATTATTCTTGTCTGGTTTTCGTTTAAAGGAAATAGGTTACTGTCTACTTTTGTTATGCATTTCAGTATTTTAAATGTTTCCATTATTGTCCGTTTCCTCGCAATCGTCATGTCTCTAAGCCATAAACGTTCCGGCTCTCTAGTCGTATTCGGTAGCCTATTTGCCTGATGGATGGAATTAACTTTGTGGCTCTTACTTGTACCCCTTCTAATCTATTTATGTCCTTACTTAGTGTTGGTGACCAAAACTGTACTGCATATTCAAGATGAGGTCTAATTATTGATGTGTAGAGCATTAGTGCCGTTTCCTTGTTTCTGTATTTGAACTGCCTCTTTATGTATCCCACTAGTTTCTGTTCTTTCTTTTCAGCTTTTATGCACTGTTTTGTGGATTTTAAGTCCTTGGTAATAATGACTCCAAGGTCCTCCTCTTGTTCTACACTATTTATGTCATTCCCAAGCAGTATGTAGCTGGCATGAGGTTGTTTGTTCCTATTTGTAACACTTTACACTTGTCCAAGTTAAAAGGCATTTGCCAATATCGAAAACAAGAGAGGACCAAGGACAGAACCTTGAGGAACTCTGCTTGTTATATCTGTCCATTCTGATACTTCATTATTACGACTCTGTTTTCTATACGTTAGCCAGTCTTGGATCCAGTTTTCTGTTTCTCCTACAATTCCTAAAGAACTTGTCTCATATTGATACCAATATTTCATTTTATTTTGACGTTGATGGCATTTATATAACTACACAGGCAGACAGACAGACAGACAGACACACCACACAACACACACACACACACACACACACACACATATATATATATATATATATATATATATATATATATATGTGTGTGTGTGTGTGTGTGTG
>NC_087221.1:24181291-24188791 GCF_015104395.2 Macrobrachium nipponense
GTTTATCTATGAACATTCTTTTGCGCCGTTACTATTTTTAATAATAATAATAATAATAATAATAATAATAAATAATAATAATAATAATAAGAATAATAATAATAATAATAATACCATGATACCACACACTTGGCTAATAGAATGCCTGAAAATATATGGGGCAGAGGAAAACACCATCAGCTTCCTCAAAAATACAATGCGCAACTGGAATACAATACTTACAAGCTCTGGAATAAGACTAGCAGGAGAGGGATCTTCCAGGGCGACTCACTGTCCCCACTACTCTTCGTAGTAGCCATGATTCCCATGACAAAAGTACTACAGAAGATGGATGCCGGGTACCAACTCAAAGAAAAGAGCAACAGAATCAACCATCTGATGTTCATGGACGACACAAGCTGTATGGTAGGAGCATCAAGGAAATAGATACTCTAATCCAGACTGTAAGGATTGTATCTGGGGACATCAGGATGGAGTTTGGAATAGAAAAATGCGCCTTAGTCAACATACAAAAAGGCAAAGTAACGAGAACTGAAGGGATAAAGCTACCAGATGGGAGCAACATCAAACACAGATGAGACAGGATACAAATACCTGGGAATATTGGAAGGAGGGGATATAAAACACCAAGAGATGAAGGACACGATCAGGAAAGAATATGTGCAGAGACTCAAGGCGATACTCAAGTCAAAACTCAACGCCGGGAAATATGATAAAAGCCATAATAAACATACATGGGCAGTGCCAGTAATCAGATACAGCGCAGGAATAGTGGAATGGACGAAGGCAGAACTCCGCAGCATAGATCAGAAAACCAGGAAACATATGACAATACACAAAGCACTACACCCAAGAGCAAATACGGACAGACTATACATAACACGAAAGGAAGGAGGGAGAGGACTACAAAGTATAGAGGACTGCGTCAACATCGAGAACCAGAGCACTGGGTAATATGTGAAAACCAGTGAAGACGAGTGGCTAAAGAGTGCATGGGAAGAAGGACTAATAAAAGTAGACGAAGACCCAGAAATATACAGAGATAGGAGAATGACAGACAGAACAGAGGACTGGCACAACAAACCAATGCACGGACAATACATGAGACAGACTAAAGAACTAGCCAGCGATGACACATGGCAATGGCTACAGAGGGGAGAGCTAAAGAAGGAAACTGAAGGAATGATAACAGCGGCACAAGATCAGGCCCTAAGAATTAGATATGTTCAAAGAACGATAGACGGAAATAACATCTCTCCCATATGTAGGAAGTGCAATACGAAAAATGAAACCATAAACCACATAGCAAGCGAATGCCCGGCACTTGCACAGAAATCAGTACAAAAAGAGGCATGATTCAGTGGCAAAAGCCCTCCACTGGAGCCTGTGCAAGAAACATCAGCTACTTTTGTTTGACAGTAATAAGTCGGTACGAGCGCCAACCTGAGGGAGTCATAGAAAAACGACGAGGCAAAGATCCCCCCCTCTGGGACGATGGTATCAGAACGGATAGGGTGATGCGTGCAAATAGACCAGACGTGACGTTGATTGACAAAGTCAAGAAGAAAGTATCACTCATTGATGTCGCAATACCATGGGACACCAGAGTTGAAGAAAGAAAGAGAGGGAAAAAAATGGATAAGTATCAAGAATCTGGAAAATAGAAAAAAATTTTAAGAAGGAAGGATATGGGATATGCCAGTGGAAATCGTACCCATAATCATAGGAGCACTAGCACGATTCCCAAGATCCCTGAAAAGGAATCTAGAAAAACTATAGGCTGAAGTAGCTCCAGGACTCATGCAGAAGAGTGTGATCCTAGAAACGGCACACATAGTAAGAAAAGTGATGGATCCTAGGAGGCAGGATGCAAACCCGGAACCCCACACTATAAATACCACCCAGTCGAATTGGAGGACTGTGATAGAGCAAAAAAAATAAAATAAAATAAATAAATAAATAAATAAAAAAATAAATAATAATAATAATAATAATAATAATATAATAATAATAATAATAATAATAATAATAATAATTAATAATCTAAAATACAGAAAAGTTTTGAAATATGCTTACATGGTTTTCAGTTAACGATAAGCTCTGCGAAGAACAGTTTTGGTCCAGACAGAATTTAAGCAGGAAAAAAAAGAATCCCCATGATATATTGACAGATGAAGATATCGATCTGAGGGCTTATTGATTTTAGATAAGAGAGGTACGAACTCATAAGTCATCAGACAGAGTAAATAGTTTTACACATATGTGACTTTGCTATTGTGTTAGTTCCATCTTGAAGATAGTCGATAGTTATTTCTGATCTGTACATTCTTAAGGGAAATCATATAATGTAATCAATAGAACTTCCATGTTGGAACACTATTACAGATGGGATTAGTTTCATGGTAAAGTTAATTAAATGAGCATTAGCAGATTAGACTGATATAGCAGTTATTGGTTTGATAAAATTAAAAGGATATCGAAGTAGTATCTGACATTAATTCCAATGAATTTTCGAGATACACTAGCAATAAATTTTTACATATATCAATATATATATATATATATATATATATATATATATATATATATATATATTTATTTATATATATTTACACTTAAGTAAATAAATAAAGGCAAATTTCACAAGTGTACATTATATGTATATACGTATATATACATACATACATATATATATATATATATATATATATATATTTATAAAAATGTGTGTGTGTGTGTGTGGTTGCTAGGCCTTTCGACAAAAGGTCCTTTACTAATCTGCTAGTAAAATACCGTGTGTCGATAGGCCTATCAGCTATTCCGTTGCTTCGCATCTTCGTGGCATTTGCCTTTATTTATGCGTTCGTCACGTTCCGTATATATATATATATATATATATATATATATATATATATATATATATATATATATATATATATATATATATATATATATATATATATATATATATATATATGTATATATATATATATATATATATATATATATATATATATATACACATTCATATTATCAATTTGTAAATAGTTTCGAATTACAGCAAAAGCAGAGGAATAAAATGTCGACGCTGCCTAAAAGAATTTTTTTTTGAAATTCAGAACTGATCAATTCATCAAACGGAAGCGTTTCTCGTTATTACGTAATATTTTCAAACGCGACAAAGGAACTTTTTATACCTCAATTCGAAAAAATCCAATTGGTTTAATTCACAATCCTTTCAAGAGTGAGATGCAACAACAGCAAACATAAATTTCATGCCTTCTGCAATGAAAAAAGTAAATAATTCAGTATAATCTCTTCTCTACCAAAGTACGCTGGAAAATTCGCCGATTCATTTATTACTTAGCGTGGAAACATAGTACATGCAGTTGTTAATTAGTTTAGAACAAACAGAAATGATATTTTACCATCAATTTCGCCACAGGACAAAGGGCCGGTAGTTCCTGCCTAATTACGAGCATCCTTTACCCATCAGTAATTTGCATTTCAGCTTTATGAAAGATTTGAGTTTTTTAATATTATAGTTATCAAATACTCTTACATTTTTTTTTATTGGAAATGATGAGTAAAAGTTACCATTTACTTTGATATAATCATTCGCTAATGCAAAACAGAAAGTTACTTTCCTTAATTAGTAAAAGAATTTGTATAATATTTCTCTCCTGCAAAACAGAAAGTTATTTTCCTTAATTAGTAATAGAATTTATGTCTTAAAACGCTTATTGCTATTAACAATTCAAAATTATGAAATAACTTACTCTGTGGCCGACGAAAATATAATTTACTGACGAAGTTTCATTACATTCACTGTACAACACCCATTTCATCAAATTTCATAAACATTATCCAAGGAACTAAGTACGAGAGGTTAGGTTGTTAATCATATTTATAAGATAAATTTCTAATTAGAAATTAAGGATTATATAAACAAGAATAATACATATTCTAATAGATATTACCTGAAACATGTTGCAAGTTATAAGAAATTAGGAAATAAATAAGAATGAAACATATACTAGTAGATATTAGCTGAAACATGTTTCAGTTTCAAAGAAATTAGGGAATAAATAAGAATGAAACATATACTAGCAGATATTAGCTGAAACATGTTTCAGTTTAAAGGAAATTGAGGAACAAATAAACAACAAAACATATACTAATAGATATTAGTTGAAACATATTTCTGTTTAAAAGTGAAATATGAATGTTAACTACGAAACTCTGGAGTTTTTAATTCAATGATTGGGAAATTCATCATATAGAGTATAAGCAAAAAAATTAAATACACAGATCAAATGAGAAAAAAATATAATAAGGATGTGAACTGAGTAATAACAAATTTCATTTTAAAAGTATTGTAAGTGGAATATGTTTCATATAGCTCTTAAAGAAACATTGATTAAATGCTGATAATGTTAACAACACGAAGAATATATTATCCATATAGTGAAACCGATAATGATTATATTCATACAACAATCAATATCAAAATTAATATCAAAAGTTATGAAGCGTTAGCAAGAAATACTATAAAATATTGCTGTTTTATCTCCTCGAGGAGTAATATCATTTATTGCTTCTTTATAAAAATAAATTTCCCAGACTTCATATCCTATGCTATTGCTTTTATTTGGGGCCTTTTTGTTAGTTATTTACCTCCTCTCTCTTATCTTTTCACATTTAACACCGAAAGTAGTTTCGTTGGGAATATATATATATATACATACACATGGATATATGCATACATTTATATATATACATTTGAGTATATATACTATATATATAGTATATATACTCAAATGTATATATATAAATGTATGCATATATCCGATGTGTATGTATATAAATAATACGATATATATATATATTAATTAAATATAGATATATATATATTATATATTTTATACATACGCATATCTATCTATCTATCTATCTATCTATCTATCTATCTATCTATCTATCTATATATATATATATATAATATATATATATATATATATATATATATATATATATATATATATATTATATATATACGTAAGGTAATGAGGTGACAGCAAATTAAATATTACGAAATAAAGTGCGAGAATATAAATTTTCCATTAATGCAAAACGACTTATATAATTGATCTGCAACTAAAATGGATTGAGAGAGAGAGAGAGAGAGAGAGAGAGAGAGAGAGAGATGGGGGCGCTATTTTCCATTTCCATGCCGCTTTTCAGAAAAATTGGGCTTTCTCATTTTCCTTGAATTACCTGCGGATAATTTGCCACTCTCGTCCACTTTCTTTCTTTCTCTCTCTCTCTCTCTCTCTCTCTCTCTCTCTCTCTCTCTCTCCAGTAACTTTCAAGCTTTCTCTCTTTTCCCTTGAATTTAACTATGTATAACTCTCTCTCTCTCTCTCTCTCTCTCTCTCTCTCTCTCTCTCCGTCAAACTTTGAAAGCGATAAGATTCTAAACCTTGCCAAGGCCGACTTCTATCCGGGAGAGCGAGGGCCAGACCTAACTAATCTGCCCTGAGGGCCCTTCATTGCTTTCTCAGCTCAACGCAGGGAAAGGGAATTCAACCTTCAACAATGAATGAAGACTTTCCTGTGTCCAGCGGAGCGTGTAAACGCTCTGAACCACTTCGGCGAAGGGCTTAATCCGCGTTATTTCTTTTATTCATACTCTTTATTTGTGTGTCAATAGGCAGGCTCTCTCTCTCTCTCTCTCTCTCTCTCTCTCTCTCTCATTTTTTTTTCTGTGGAAGCTTGAATTTCAAGTCAGTTGGCCCTGTGGGCTTTGTTTCTCATGAGTATGGGTTCATTTTCTGAATAATAATAATAATAATAATAATAATAATAATAATAATATGTAATAATAATAATAATATAATAATAATAATAATAATAATAATAATAATAATAATTAAAAACCACTGCAGTGTGTAAAAATAAATTTATTTATCACAGAGGTAAATTAGTATTTTGAAAACTACTGCGACTTTTAATTCTTGGTATTATAGCCTTGTTACAGGGTTGCCTTGTTCCTCAATAATAATAATAATAATAATAATAATAATAATAATAATAATAATAATAATACTATTTTAATGAGCCACTCCGAAAGGAACCCGCCAACTAAAGTCGCTAGTCAGGTGACGTTTGTAGTTTTCTCTTAATTTTACTTTTACAAGCTTACAACAAAGAATAGGAGCGCCTCAGTGGCGTGGTCGGTATGGTGTTGGCGTGCAACCTCGGTGGCCGCGACTTCGATTCTGGGGCATTCCATTGAGGAGTGAGAGATGTGTATTTCTAGTGATAGAAGTTCACTCTCGATGGTTCGGAAGTCACGTAAAGTCGTTGGTCCCGCTGCTGAGTAACCACTGGTTCCATCCAACGTATAAATACCATACAAACAAACAAACAACAAAGAACAGAAAAATATCTTCCTCGTAGGAACGTAGATTCCTAAGCACCTAGAAGTAGAAGGGCGACTAATTGTTGTAGATGGATTCTTAGTAGGTATAGTAAGTCATCTTTTAAGGCTATTAACTGATGCACGGTCAAGGATTTCGCATGATATTACGAGCAATAAATCCCCGTAGGAGGAATAGTGACATCAGTTTCTAAAGGTTCTTGCAGCGTCCATTCGACCGCTAGCTGCCAACCCCTTTCGTTCCTTTTACTATACCTCCGTTCATGTCATCTTCCTCCACCTTGCCATCCATCCTTTCCTTACAATTATTTCATTGTGCATCTGCGACGTTTTCCTCGAGTCACACCTTTTAAACCTACTTACTGTGTATCCTTTCCAGCACTGAATGACCTCATAGGTCCCAGTGCTTGGCCTTTGGCTTAAACTCTGTATTCATTCCATACCATTCCATGAGCAATAAACTAGAGTTATAGATATTGTGAGTTTGTTGTGACATTATATATATATATATATATATATATATATATATATATATATATATATATATATATATATATATATATATATATATATATATACGTAAGGTAATGAGGTGACAGCAAATTAAATATTACGAAATAAAGTGCGAGAATAAATTTTTCCATTAATGCAAAACGACTTATATAATTGATCTGCAACTAAAATGGATTGAGAGAGAGAGAGAGAGAGAGAGAGAGAGAGAGAGATGGGGGCGCTATTTTCCATTTCCATGCCGCTTTTCAGAAAATTGGGCTTTCTCCCATTTTCCTTGAATTACCTGCGGATAATTTGCCACTCTCGTCCACCCCTTTCTTTCTCTCTCTCTCTCTCTCTCTCTCTCTCTCTCTCTCTCTCCAGTAACTTTCAAGCTTTCTCTCTTTTTCCCTTGAATTAACTATGTATACTCTCTCTCTCTCTCTCTCTCTCTCTCTCTCTCTCTCTCTCTCTCCGGCAAACTTTGAAGCGATAAGATTCATACCTTTGCCAAGGCCGACTTTCTATCCGGGAGAGCGAGGGCCAGACCTAACTAATCTGCCCCG
>NC_087221.1:24193791-24206291 GCF_015104395.2 Macrobrachium nipponense
TTTTAGAAAAAATATTTTCCTTCAAAAGGAGGAGGAGGAAGTCTTAGCCCACAGGTCATAAACCATTTTGCCTTTGTTGTCAAAAGTGTAGAGATATTATTATTTCTAAGTATTATTCAATGAAGATGACAATGGCAGCCTTGTGCAGTGATAAGAGAAATGATAAAGAAGTTCGGCTGGAAAATAAAATATAGCAGCAAAGCTAGAGAGGGAGAGAGAGAGAGAGAGAGAGAGAGAGAGAGAGAGAGACCTATTTGATGTTTGCTTGGCAGTGCTTGTTGGTCAAAGCTGTATAACCTGGGCTCTGTCTCTGTAGCGACGGTAGTAGTATATAATTATATATGAATATATATGAATATATATATATATATATATATATATATATATCTGAATAACTTGATCACGGAGTATATAAAACGTGATGCTATGTATAAATAAAGGATTTTTTGCCACGAAGGAAAAAAATGAAAAAGCGAGATAGCCGAGTACTTTCGGTCCTATTCGGACCGAAAGTACTCGGCTATCTCGCTTTTTCATTTTTTTCCTTCGTGGTAAAAACACCTTTATATATATATATATAATATATAATATATTATTATATATATATATATATAAGTAGGTATAATGTATATATATAGATATATATATATATATATATATATATATATATATGTATAGATATATATATATTATATATCTATATATCTATATATATATATATAACCATATATATATATATATATAGATATATATATATATTATAGGTATGTATATATATATATATATATATATATTATATATATATACTACATATATATATATATATATATATATATATATATATATAGTAATATATATATATATATATATGTATATATATATATATATATATATATCATATATAATATTAACTATATATATATATATAGATTAAAATAAATATATGATACATATATATAAATAATATACGATATTAATATATATTATAAATATAATATAGTATATTATTTTTTATAATTATATATATAATGAATAATTAAAATATATAATAATATTAATATAGTATATATATAGATTATAATATATTGGGGATTAAATATTATATAATAATTATTAATTATAGTATATATATTATATATATAATATATATATAAGATATAATAGAAATATTATATATATATAAGAGATAATCCAGGATTATCGGATATCACACGGTCACAAACCCAAACAGATTGACCCTAACCGAAATTACAAAGTTTCTTTACAGTCCAAAACATGTAAAAACTGAATATATTAATTTTGTTGCTTATATTTATCTACAACTTTTTTCATTATGAAAGCATCAAGTTTAAATAAACCAAGACTTAAATTTAGAACATTTTCATTATTTGACTTGATGAAACAAGATTCAATGATATTCCTTTTAACTGTGTCATTACATGGAATTAAGGCTCTTGCTTGACTCCAGTTAATAGGATGGTCTAAATCTCTCATATGTACGAATAATGCATTCGATATTTGCCCAGTTCTCACAGAATATTGATGTTGTTTGAGACGTTGTGAAAGAGATTTACCGGTTTGTCCGTAATAGACTTTATCACACTTTTTGCAAGGAATTTCATATATGCAGCCTGGAAGATCTTTAGGAGAATTTTTGATTACTAAACTCTTGACATTAATATTACTGAAAACAACATTTATGTTAAAAAGCTTTAAAATTCTAGGAATATCTAAAAACCTTTCATCATAGGGTAATTTTAGAATGTTATGCTTGCTAAAATCAAGTTTGTCATCAGTTGAATAAAATGTTTTTCTAGCTCTTTTCCATGCCACATCTACAAAGGTCCTTGGGTATTTAAGTTTCATTGCAATATCATAAATAGTTTTAATTTCAGCGTCAATAAACTGCGTGCTACAGACACGTAAAGCCCTTAGAAACATCCCAGAAAAAACAGAAAATTTAATATTTTGATGGTGATTGGAGTAGTAATGAACAAAAGAGGCAATGTTAGTTGATTTTCGAAAGACTGAAAAGGTGAAATTTCTATCATTTCTATGGACAGTTACATCAAGATAATACAAATTGTAATTTCTTTCTTCCTCTACAGTAAATATATATATATATATATATATATATATATTATATATATATATATATATACACTATTTTAATACAGATAAATTCCATATCTGTATATAAACCCACGACCTAAAGGGTCATTGGTGAATTAGGAGTGTCACTGAGTAATCATAACCAAGACATGAAACTAGATCATGCTATGCCATGCTTGCAGTAGCCTGGTTTGCATTTGGACATATCATCATTTATGTATTTTGTCAACTGATCACAACACCTTACATGGGAAGCGGTTGACCTGTTAACCTGCAGTGGAAACTCACGACTCCGAGCCGGCAGGCTACGTATACATTTTATGTGTAAATCGCTGAGATAGCTAATGTTGCGCTATCGATGCGATGCTCCCATATAGTTAGTTCACTTCAGATTACTCAACGGAGCGGTCATCCGACCAAACCATCTCTATACTCCAGTGATGGAGCAGCTAAGAAATAATGTTGTTAAAATTGTACTTCATCCGTTTGAGTCATCTCCCTTATTCTAAAGAAGAACCAACTCTACTAGATATCACTCAGACAAGAAGGGAAAGTAGAACCAACAATGCTTACGAACAACAGTCGTAAGAAAAGACATACTAACTGTCGCTGTCTTATATCATTATACTAAGTGGACAAGCGGGAGTTACATACTGGTGGCAGCGAATAAATCTACAATTACAAAAGAACCATATACGTCTGCCGAAGAAATGAATCATCGAATACCAGCTATAAATCAGTAATAAACTGAGGAAACAGGGTCTTCAATCAACAAGCAACTGTAAACATCCTACGAATACGAAGAAATGTCCTTCATCGAGACGAATTCGAGCATCAACATCGACGTTTAGTGAACGACTTTCATCACATATCTTCAAGAATCGGACCGGACGTGAAGCAACATCGGATCATCAACGGGAAGAGAAACATTCATCACGACGACAACGGTCTTTCCTGCAACGCGAGAGAGAAAGAGAAAGAGATGCTGTGACGTCATCACGACAACAACACTTCTACCTGCAACGCGAGAGAGAGAGAGAGGCTGTGACGTCATCGAAACGTCAACATTCTTTCCGCATATATACCAAAGCTAAGTACATCCTTTATCCATTCAGGTTTTATCAGTGAAGTGTTTTACATCAAGAGTCGATCGTCCAGTATTCCTGGGGTGAGTTATACGCAATCTTAATCTTCATTCATTTCAGGAATCAATCTTCAACCACGAATTCTCGCCCGCAGAATCTTTTTTTTTCTCGTTGTTGCTAATCCCTTTTTCTTCCAGGAGTTCTCAGGAAAATATCTTTATCACATTATCTGTATTAATATTATCATTTTGGGGGTCTTTTCT
Organism: Macrobrachium nipponense; assembly: GCF_015104395.2. Lineage (NCBI taxonomy): Eukaryota > Metazoa > Arthropoda > Malacostraca > Decapoda > Palaemonidae > Macrobrachium > Macrobrachium nipponense. Next base: position 24,197,252 of record NC_087221.1, read on the forward strand.
ATTATTTGCAACACATTTTTATTTTATATGGAATATGCGTTTACGCAGTGGACGATCGTATCTATACAGTGTTGGTAAAACAGCTAGGAATCGTATCAGTCAGAAAAAACACGAATACAAGAGGAACACCTATACAACCAAAAACCCAGTAGTAACATTAACTTGGTTCAGGACACTAATTTTTCCTATTCAAGGTCCTGGAGGTAAATTTAGTTATGGGTTCTTCGAGTTCTACGCGTAACCAAGCCTCTATGGCTCAGCTTAATGTTGTAGAATGGGCGGCAGTAATTGCTGACCGGCTAAATGTATATCAAGAAAACTTACGTAACTCCACGTGGGTTACAAGATCCAATATCGCTGTGAAAGTTTTCATACACTTGGTATATTTGACCTGTATGACAGTCATGTTGCCTGTAGCTTTAGTGTGGTGTTTTGTCAAAAAGCTAACGCCTGACAGTACGGAACTAGATGTGTATAAACAGATCAAAAAACACATGTCTAAATGTACTGACCTTGATCCTTTGCTTACTCAAGTTTTTGCAAAAAATGAGAATAAGCCACAACAAGTAAACGTGGTTAATAATAATCAAGCAGCAGGGATGACTTGTTACAATTGCAAAAGGCCGGGTCACATGATTTCAGACTGTCGGACGCGTTTTTGTTCAATTCATAACAGTTCCACTCATTCATATAATTGATGCTTCTCGCTGAATCAACAGCAGTATCCTAGAAACACGCAAACAGTTGCCAATGAAAACAAAAAGAAGAATCCTCAGCACTTTAGAAAGCAGCAGGCATACAGCAATGCTGTTCGACAGCAGAAACAAACAAATCGTGCTTCAAGTAGCTCTGTTCCTGGGCCGTCAGGCCAGAACTCGCAAGGTCAGGCAAATTTTCAGAATGTGCAAAGCAAAGCAGGTACGGTGTAGTCGACTCCAAGGGGGGAGAGGACGATGTTGGGTCATTCATATCAACATCTTTTGTATCAAATAATCAATTTAATCATTTATCAGATCACTGTGAGGCAATCGATTTTCCTATGAAACACACGGCCGAATCCAAAAAATCAGTGCAGGTTCCCGTAGATTTGCAACAAATTCACGCAATTATAAGTCAAGATGAGTTACGCCCAACCTTACACGCAGTAAATTTAGAACACAAATCCTTCACATTATTTTTTGATTCTGGTAGTCCACGTAATATCATGGATTTGCAGACTCACCATTTGATGTTTTCAAACTTCCCTATAGAGAAGTCCGGAATAAGACTCTCGGGTATAGGAAATAATGAATTAAATGTGGAAGGAGTAACTCAAGTCCAGCACAAGGTCGGTAAGCGTACGTTTTCCGATAACTTTATCGTTGTACAAAACATTGATATGTATCCCGCTGTAATTATAGGATACCCGTCTATGGGCAATCAAAACATTACTTTAGCCCCTGCCAAACACGGCGTGTATATCAAAGGAAAATTCTATAAGTCTTCTAACACCTTAAAATCAGTTTTGGACAACAAGGAGACAACAAATAGAATAGTAACGTACGTTGAAGAACCAATCACTTGTCTCATGAATCAAGAAATAATCCATGCGACCCAACAGAATTCTCGCTCACCCGTAATATCAGCTTGCACGCAAACTCTCGAGCCGATTGTAACTTCGAATATATTAGTGCGTGTAAAGAAAACCTTGCCGGGATCCGAAATGTTAATCCTTTCCGACACTCTGAAAACTTACAGATTGTCCGTCACACAAGCCATTTATACAGTCGGCTCACAACAACAATGTAACATCGAAGTCCGTAATCATTTGAATACCACTTTAGTAATTCACAAAAATCAACATATCTTGGATGTGGAAGTTTATAAACATCGCATTCTTACCGTCGCTGAGATCAATCACGCTCAATCAGTTGCGGATGAATCCCTTTTGCAATCTATAAAAAATAAAATCAATAAAGACATTCAAGAAGAGGAAATTCAGCAGAAATTTCTTGATCTTTTAACTGAATATCATGATGTTTTTTCCACTACAGATGGATCCTTAGGAAAAACGGATGTCATAGAACACCAAATAAGGTTAAAAGACAAGCAGAAAGTTATCTATGTACCTTCGTACAGACTCCCTATGAAATTCCAGAATGAGATAAATGATGAAGTAGGTAAAATGCTAGAAGAAGGAGTCATTAAGAAATCGAACAGCCCTTATAATTTTCCGTTAATAGTCGTACCGAAAAAAGATCGAACTTGGCGTATCTGCGTAGACTTCCGTCGCTTAAATGAGGAAACGATCCCTGATCGATTCCCAGTGCCATGCACTGACGATATTTTATCTTTACTAGGCCAGAACAAATATTTTACCAGTTGGACTTACTTAAAGGCTTTCACCAGATACCACTGGAGGAAGAGAGTATCCCATACACTGCCTTCAGCACAGCCAGGGGACATTATGAATTTTTTGCGTATGCCTTTTGGTTTACGTTGTGCTCCCATAACATTTACTAGAATAATCAACATAGTGTTTGGAGACTTGTTAGGGGATATCTTACATGCCTATATGGACGACCTCGTAATCTTTTCTAATACCTTAGAAGAACATCTACGTAAATTAGAGCTAGTGCTACAAAGACTAAGACAGCATAACCTAAGGCTAAAGATAAGTAGTGTGAATTTTTCAAACAGAACTAGTCTATTTAGGTTTCACGGTGTCTAGTCAAAGTCTTAAAGTAGTCCACGATAAGGTATCGGCTATCCGTAACTTTCCGATAACTTCTAACGTCAAGGGAATACAGCAATTTCTGGGGTGTAGTGGCTATTATAGGCATTTCATATGCAACTACTCAATCATAGCCGCTCCCCTAACCAATCTTATAAAGAAGGGCGTAGATTTCATATGGTCTGAGAAACATCAACAGGCGTTTGATACCTTGAAAGATGAACTGTGTAGTTCTCCTATCTTAAAATTTCCTGACTTCGGTAAGGAATTCTTTATTGCAACAGACGCCTCAGACCTAGGAGTAGGTGGGGTATTGCTTCAGCAATATGACAAACAGTTTTTCCCTATAGCTTTTTATTCACGTAAACTGAGACCTTCCGAAAGTAAATATGCAGTAATAGACAAGGAAGGGCTCGCTATTGTTATTTCACTACTGCATTTTAAGTTCATAATATACGGTTATCCCGTCAAGGTTCTCACTGATCATAAGCCCCAAACCGACTTCTTTAAAGGCTTAGTCACAGCCCCAAACGAACTCGGTGGCATATGATCATCCAAGACTTTGGCGCGAGGATCGGGTATTTACCTGGGAAAGCAAATATCATTGCTGATGCATTATCACGCAACCCCGTGTCATCTTGTACGGAGCCATTAGCTGAATTAATAGATATATCAACATCCATGCCTATTGTTAAAACTGTATCTGAACAAGAAGATCTGGGCTGGAGCGCTGAACTAATACAGACGGAACAAAGAAAAGATCAGCAATTGGAAAAAATCATAAACGTTTTAAACGGAAATCCTAAGGAAAAGGGATATATAAAGTATAAGCAGCAGAATTATATAATCAAGGATAATATTCTGTGTAGATCCGTGACAAGGAAAACCCACAACACACCACAGGCGAGTACCGACCAGGTAGTGGTACCAATCTCACTTATACCCATTGTCTTAAAGAAATTGGTTTGCATGGCCACCCGGGTTTCTCCATCATGTCACAGAAAGCCAAATCCTTATTTTATTGGCATACGATGCTTACAGATATAAAAAAGCACATAGCTAATTCGTCGCACTTGTCAGGAAAATAAAAGGGCACACGAAGACACCTGTCAGCCTAGGGGCTTATCCCGTGCCCAATCAACCCTTTGAAAGAGTACACTTAGATTTATTAACAGGGTTTTACGAGTCAGACAGAGGAAATAAGCACCTCCTAGTAATCATAGATGCCTTGACTCGATATACCGAACTGATAGCGCTTAAAACTAAAACCGCGGTCGAGTGCGCTAGGAAGTTTTACGAGTGCTATATTTGTAAACATGGAATTCCACACATGATAATATCTGACTCAGGTGGAGAGTTCAATAATCATTTCCTTAACTCATTGTGTGAATTCCTTAGCATAAAGAAAATCAATACCATGATCTACCACCCTGAGTCTAACGGGCTAGTGGAAAGAGCAAATCCTAAGGTTTTAAACATATTAAGAGTTACATTAGGGGTGATGGACCCCAACTGGGATATTGCCATACCCTGCTGTAATTACTCTTAATCACTCATATCATGTATCTATTAAAATGTCGCCGCACGAGGCACTGTACGGTACCCAGCTAGAACGCCTTTCCATGTATTAACGCCTACAACCAGTTTATACAAATCCTCTAAAGGATGTTATGGATGCAAGCATAAGTCGATATAATATACTTCGTAAGAATCTAGAAGAATCACAAATCATAATGAAAAGCAATCATGATAAAAATAGCTAAGCCAACTAAACATATACCGTGGGCGATAAGGTATAGCATACAAGTATATGTACGCAAAGGACTCAATTACAAACTGACAACTAAGTTTGAAGGCCCGTTTAACATTTTAGAAATATTAATGGCCAATAGATTTAGAGTTCAAAACGTATCCCAACCCACTGATAATAAGAATCGTTCCATTGGCTCACATCAGAAACTAATAGAAGGGTAGAAGGAGTGAGGAAATTTTTGTATCTATGAAACTTGTATAATCACTTATATATATATATAATAATTGCATGTTAACATTTTTCTTAAACAGGAGTAATTACATATATTTTACTCATTGCAGGTTTCCAAAATGAAGCTTTTATTGTTAGGAGTGATACTGTTCGTTCAGACATCTTTATCGTGTGGGAAGAGCGCTAAAACCAAAAATATAGATTTTACTCATGGCACTATTGTAGAAAGAACAGAAGACGTTTTCATTACCGCAAGCAATATAGTGTGTTATAGAAATAGATATGGCAGGCGATCTTCTCCACGAGAATGACGTCATTAACTAAGAGTGACCTGTTGAGGTTTGCTGTTTCGTTGAATGAAATGCACCAACGTCATTTTCCTGCTAACCCAGAGAGTTCGCTAGCACAAACGCTAAGCGTCGCGGAAATGTTATCATACGACTTGCAAAATAAAACCACCGAGGCAGAAGCTCTGGCTCGAGATCTGCTGATGTGGACTGTGCGGCACAATAACCTCGAACGACGCAACCCGCTTATCTTTGCTGCATTAAACATCTTTGGGTCTGTTGCAAGTTTAGGCTTAGGAATTTCAAATCGTCTTAAAATAAATTATCAGAATAAGAGAATTGAGTTTTTGCAACATGAAAACGAATTAGCTTTGTCAGAATTGCGCAACCAGTTATCCTCAATCAATCAAATAATGAGTTTGGTGAACGAACATTCTAGTAATATCGATCAGATTATGGAAGTGCAACACTTGCTGGCTACGTTAGCTTACTATAGTTCGAAAATAGATCATATCCGTACCAAAATTTCACATTTTATTGAGAAATCAAAGGACTATGTAGAAGCTATTACGCTAGCAACAAAGGGTGTTTTATCCCCACATCTTTTGCCTATTAAAGATCTGACTTTAACTTTGGAGAACGGACGGGAGAAACTAGGTTATGTTCCTTTATTAGACGCCCATAAGATAGAATTTTATTATAGTTTAATATCAGTAAGCGTTGAAAATTACAGGATCATGATCACAATTCCCTTTGATTCTTCTGATGCCTGGCAAGCATACAAAATCGCACCGTTCCCAACTTTCATGACGAATAACTCAAATCCAGTAATATCCAATTTGACGGGACACGTATTGATTTCCCCTGATAGGGAATCATATACAGTCATTAAAGACTTAGATAAATTCACTCACTGTTCAGAAGCCATGAATAATAAAGTTTGTACAGCTGACTCCTTTGAATTCCATCCTATGTCAATGGATTCATGCGAGTTAGGTATAGTGATAAACGGTTCTCTCTCCCATACACACGAAGGTTGTCTGAAAAAACTTTATTCTTTTGACGATAATAAGTTCAATTTCAGACTGAACAACGGCTCATGGATACGATGCGACAAGGCCGGCTTCGAGGTGGCATGTCCGGACGGGTCCACGGCCCACTCCCAGATCTTCGTTGCAGCCGACGGTTGTACCGGGACGTCCACGAACTACACAGTCCGAGGGGTTAACACTATCATCCGTGAACGGGCCTACTTTGCGAACTTCACATGGACAACTACAGTTATCCCATCACTACCTCTCCCATACAACGTGAAGGTGGCTCATCGTTTAACGCAACTAGCTGAGATGGACCACACATCACCGACTTATGCAGGAGGAGAAAATCTTCGTTTCTACGTATCGCTAGCCGTGTTTTGCGTTACGGTGGTGATTTTTATCATCGTTAACATCTTTGCTTGGCGTAGGTTGAGGCGAACACAGATGGATCTTCAGAGGAACGTCTTACCACGTCCAGACAATACTCCTATTGCGTTAAAGGCATTTACGTTTAGAGCCATTTGAAATTGGCCATTTCACTTGACTCGGAGGAAAATTGTTTGGAATTGAGTTATGTGTGAAAAGCGGTCTGTACGCTGGCAATATGTAGGACAAGAAACTCCAAGCCTTTGCATTATTTTTTAATATATGAACAGTTAAAAGTATCTTTCGGGCACCTAATAAAATATTGAAGCCCTATATATTAAAATGTTGGTGCGTGTACGTACCAGGAATCTATATCGTGCGCACAGTCATATGTTATCTGCGCAGTCCATATGTTATCTTTATATCTTTACAAAGAGTAACAAATATTCTTAAACAGTTATCCATGATCATGTATAAATTATGTATCTCCACGGGGTAACAACTATTCCTAATCGGGTTACCTATTATCACTAGTGTATAAATTATGTATCTCCACGGGGTAACAACTATTCTTAATCGGGTTACCTTTTACTATAATCTTCATGTATAGATAGATAGATAGATAGATAGATACTTTATTGACCACAACAATTATACATAGCTCATAATTACATAATTACAGTAATTATTTACATTTGGTCCAGCAAAAAGGCAAATCACAACAATTGGCAATACAAAATATTATACACGAAAAAGTAGTTTTTTTAAAGCAACAGGTTTTCCATCTTATACAACAGTAAAACAAAAACTAAGAGTTACTATATGGCAAACAAATTTAAGAACAAAATTCGACATTTATATACAAAAATCATACTCCAAAAAGCTATTTTTATTCTTATTTTCCTTTATCTCACAAATACTCACAAAGGATTAAGCTAATAATCTTACATTGCTCTGCCAGGGTTCGCTGATTTGAAAATATATCCCTCATGTTAGATAAATTATAGGTATCTCTGATATGTTGTGTCCTTGAGCATATTTGCGTTACGTGTACTTCTGTTTGATTGGCTCCACAGGTACACAACCGCTCCTCCAACGGCAGACGGCCTCTCCCCCTCCTACTCCACCTACCTACTTCCACGGCCAGAGAGTGAGATGCAATTCTGAACCTAGTAAATGAGACTCTATCTAATTCAGAAACATTATGCCTAACAGAATAGATGTCATGAACTAAGAGGTCTGGATTGATTTCTCTATATGTAACTTTTCTTGAGGAGTCAGAATCAATGGATGTTACGTCAGAGTGTTTCCATTGCGATTTTTACATCATCTCTACTGTCATTAATCAGTCCTTCTATGTAAGTCTGGTGTTATGCCTGGCTCCTAATACGGTCTTAATGAAAATATCAAAGGGTCATCCTCCAACGAAGACCTCTCTCTCCACATCCTACTAAAAAACTTTCTCTGTTTGCTACGAACAAGATCTCGTAATGGCGGGTACCCCGATTCAATATAGTATAATTCATTACATGTTGTCTTTCTAACGCCAAGCAATAGTTTTAATCCCCAGTTATATAACTTCACTACTGGCTTCAAATCTGCATTCAGCCACGACTCACACCCATACAGGACAGCTGACATTAAAGCAGCATCAAAAACTCTTTTTTTAACAATAAAAGGTATATCATTATTTTTATTCAAAAATGAAACAAACTTATTAATATGTGGAATCCTGGATCGAGCATAATCATTTATTAACATTATACCATATAATAGCAAACATGGATCTGTATTTTCCATGTATTTTTCTTTATTTATGAATATGTCCATTAGGTATGTATTTTTTTTACATATACTTTTGCATATTTATCTTAATCACTTGTTTATGGTTATGAATAAAATATATACATACGGTCACACTTCTAAGTAAACCGTGTTTAACGTAATTTTAATGTTCAATGCTTGAATGGTAGCTGTCCGAGCCTAATGTAATAGTTACATTATTTTAATACAGATAAATTCCATATCTGTATATAAACCCACGACCTAAAGGGTCATTGGTGAATTAGGAGTGTCACTGAGTAATCATAACCAAGACATGAAACTAGATCATGCTATGCCATGCTTGCAGTAGCCTGGTTTGCATTTGGACATATCATCATTTATGTATTTTGTCAACTGATCACAACACCTTCCATGGGAAGCGGTTGACCTGTTAACCAGCAGTGGAAACTCACGACTTCCGAGCCGGCAGGTTACGTATTCATTTTATATGTAAATCGCTGAGATAGCTAATGTTGCGCTATCGGTGCGATGCTCCCATATAGTTAGTTCACTTCAGATTACTCAACGGAGCGGTCATCCGACCAAACCATCTCTATACTCCAGTGATGGAGCAGCTAAGAAATAAAGTTGTTAAAATTGTACTTCATCCGTTTGAGTCATCTCCCTTATTCAAAAGAAGAACCAACTCTACTAGATATCACTCAGACAAGAAGGGAAAGTAGAACCAACAATGCTTACGAACAACAGTCGTAAGAAAGACATACTAACTGTCGCTGTCTTATATCATTATACTAAGTGGACAAGCGAGAGTTACATATATATATATATATATATATATATATATATATATATATTATATATATATGAC
>NC_087221.1:24208791-24246291 GCF_015104395.2 Macrobrachium nipponense
GTGTAACTAGATAATGGTCTTTACCGATCGCATGCGATCTCACCCCTGGGGCATCGTTGCCAACGGAGCTTCATATAAAACGGTTTTTTTTTTAGCCAGGGGTGGACCCTTCCCCGTTCTCAGCTCTGTCAGCTAGCCAAGGGAGATGGAGTCTTCCCCCTCACCCCTGGGGCATCGTTGCCAACGGAGCTTGCATATAAACGGTTCTCAGCTATGTCAGCTAGCCAAGGGAGATGGAGTCTTCCCCCCTCACCCCTGGGGCATCGTTGCCAACGGAGCTTCATATAAACGGTTTTTTTTTTTAGCCAGGGGTGGACCCTTCCCCGGTTCTCAGCTCTGTCAGCTAGCCAAGGGAGATGGAGTCTTCCCCCTCACCATACCACACACGGACCAAATATTTTGCACATGCTAATGAGACATTAACTTACGGGGTTTTACGCCGCGCCAGAGGTTGCCACACTAGTATATGAAAGTATTCGATCCATTATGCATAGCAGGACCCATATTTTGCATATATGTACAATGGCATTAACTTACGGGGTTTTACGCCGCACCAGAGGTTGCCACTGCTATACATGCAAGAGATGGGACTTGCAGTGCATAACCCAATTCACATATGGAGTGGAAGACATGAACTTACGGGTTTTTACGCCGCGCCAGAGGTTGCCTGACACTCAGATATGTGATTTGGTCGTGGGGCAGGAGACGGGGTGCCCTCCGAACAGCTGTTAGCTCTCATGCTGAGAGCTGGTCCTCCTTCCTCCAAACAGCTGTTAGCTCTCATGCTGAGAGCTGGTCCTCCTTCCTCCAAAAACAGCTGTTAGCTCTTATGCTGAGAGCTGGTCCTCATCGATTCTTGTATCCTGCTCAGTGAACATATTTTCCAGAGAGTCGATCTTCCTATCTCTCATGATCGCTTCAAATTCTAATGATTCTCTGACCTTGTTTTGGCTTGAGATCTGTTCTTGAAGCGTAATCATATTCTGGTTTGCTAGCTCAAGCTGGCGTTCGTTCTCTTCATTCTTCTTTTCCAACTGCTGAATCGTTTCCTGCTGGGCTATGATGTTCTTCTTCAGCCCGTTTGTCTCTTCGGCGTACTCTTCGAATTTAGCAGACATGGAATCCATTACCCTTCGAGCCGCCTCCAGTTCTTGAACCAAATGGCAGACATCCGACCGCAGACGTTGGACATCTTCATCATTTCTCCCTTTTTCTGCTTCCTTCCGCGGTCTAAGACTTTCCTCTATAGTTATCTGGGAAGTCAAAGTATCCTCAAAGGTCCTTTGTTTTATAGAAATACTAGGGTACACTCCAAAGTTGCCGACGGCAGGTGCTATGGAGCCAGAGTTTCCTGCTTTACAGCAAGACAATGAAGAACAATTTTGTATTGTTATATTAATCATTTTTGTGTGTGTGTACTCGATGTTTTGCGCTATGGTTGTTTTTAGAAACTTCCGGGAAAGAGAAAGAGCTCTGGATCCTGGAGACTTCTGGATCCTGGGGACTTATGGATCCTAGAGACTTCTAGATCCTGGAGATACACACACACACACACACACACATGAGCGACTCCAAGCTCTAGTCTCCAGATGCTGTCTTCATCCTCTTGGGTATGCAGTTGCAATGACGTTTGATCTGCCTCAGATACGGTGGGGGTGGGATGGGTTGGGGGCGGGGGGATGCGTCTTAATAAATCCTCTGTAAAATAAGAAAGCTGAGTTACTGTAGCCAATCTGAAAATTGTGGAGTTATATAAACTTGTTGAATGACCAATATTGATAAATTATCATTACCATCCATATATTCATGTTTATAGGGCATTGAAATACACAAAAACATGTCCATTTCTTCAGTAAACCCCTCCCCCCACAAACTGCGTAGGCTCACTTCGCTCGTACAGTATTTTTAACTATAATTTTCAGAATCCCCCCCCCCCACCCCCACCCCCCCCCCCCACCCCTACTTTTAGAGACCAGATGACATTCTGTCTCTCTCTCTCTCTCTCTCTCTCTCTCTCTCAGGATAATTGCTAGTGCCCAGTGTCTGATCGATAATTGCAAGTGTAACGAAGTCTTTTAAAAGTAATTAAAGCCCCATTTCCCGTACTTGGCCTTTGGCCTGAATTTACTATTCTATTGAAGTTATGTTGGCTTCCTCTGTGCAATGAGTCAGTCATCAGAAAATTGTAATAATAATAATAATAATAATAATAATAATAATAGTAATAATATATATATATATATATATATATATATATATATATATGTGTGTATATTGTGTGAATAATAATATATATATATATATATATATATATATATATATATATACATATATATATATATATAATAGTATTGAACTATTAGAGAAATTTAAAATAATTAATCCTAAACCCCTACTTTATGGCCTTCCCAAAAAAACTCACAAGACAATCATCCATTCAGACCCATCGTTTCATGTGCCGGAGCTTTCAATTACAAAATTTCTAAATGGCTAGCTGGCCTCCTTTCCCCCTTTTTTTTCTCCCAGTCACATTAAAAACATTCGGAAGATTTTTGTCACAAATTCAGAGAAGCCCATATTCCACTTCACAACATAAAACTTTTAAGCCTTGACGTAGATTCCCTATTTACAAAAAAAGCACCCAATACAGGACGTTCTTCAGTTTTTGATTGAAAAATTATCCCCCTATTCAGATAATTTCCCATTGGCGCTTGACGAAATAAGAAAGTAAGTTGAATTATGTGCATATAATAACGTATTTTCATTCGGGGAATCATTCTATAAGCAAAAATTCGGGTGCAGTATGGGTAGTCCTTTAAGTCCTGTTTTAGCCAATCTGTACATGGAATACTTTGAAACTACAGTAATAAATGCAATAAAATCCAAAAACATGCTGTGGATGAGATATGTAGATGATATTTTAACATTTTGGGATAATAGGTGGGGCAATTTTAATGAATTCCTTTCAAAATTAAATGCATTAGTGCCCAGCATCAAATTTAAAGTTGAATGGGAAACAGACAACAAAATTCCTTTTCTTGATGTTTTAATAACGACAGTATACAAATTTACCATATACAGAAAACCAACGTTCTCACTTTCATACATTCACTAATTTAGCTATCACGACATTGCTATCAAGATAGGTGTAGCCAGCAACCTGTTCTTAAGGGCCTTACGAATTTGTTCCCCAGATTTCCTGGAAAAAGAATTTGAACTAATTCGTAAGCAACTTTTGTCTTTAAAGTATCCTGACCATATAATTGAGAAAGCAATTCACAAAGCAAACGTAATTTTCTACCGACCCCCTCAAAACAAGACAAGAGACACCCAACAATAAAATAGAAATTCCTCACCTGGACAGGATTAGACAGTGACTCAGACCCTCGGAAAATCTAACCCTTTTGCATTTACTTACCCAAACACCATAGCCAAATCCCTGATTAACGTCAACAAAAGACATTCCCCAAGGAAACAGGGGTTTATGAAATCCCATGCCAGGACGTGACCAATCTTACAAATCCAGATTTTACAGGAAAAATCCACTTCCCCAGAGATTAATGCAACACAAACGGTCAGTTAGGTATGGACAACAGAGTTCAGCTATTTTCAACCATATAAATGAACATAATCATAGAATAAACTGGAATTTGTCACATATAATTTATAGCAGCAACTGCCGGTACAAGAGTCAAATGATGGAATCGGCCTTAATAAAAGAGAGGCAGGTAATGAACATCTCAAAAGGAGCATGGGATTCAGATGTGATCAACAAGGTTTTCATTCAATCAACGCTTAAGAAGATTAAAGGATGATTATCAACGGGGGTGACCTAAATTTGCTTACCTGTGGCTGGATCTCTTGGTATAAATACCACCTTTTCTGTAAACTTTTCTCATTCATATACCTGAAGAGAGAGACAGCAGTCTCTGAAATATAGTACTTTTCTCTCTATATTTTGGTGTTTTTATGGGCTCCTTTTATTATATATATATAAATATATATATATATATATATATATATATATATATATATATATATATATATATATATATATATATATATATATATATTTAAGGAGAGATGAACTTAATCGTCTATTGTATTGTATAATGTTAGACTGAGAATCGTAGGGGGAGGTTTAGTTATTATAACTTCCAACCTTACAACTTTGCGTCCATTGTCACATGCGGTTTTACCAATGGCGTCGTCAGCTGATGGATGGTCGATAGATGCTGCTGAATTATTGCTAATTCCAATAATTCAGCTTTACTATTATTGTGAATTAATTATATAATAATTGGCGGGCTTTCGCCTTTCTGTTGACCCACAATTTTGTTCCCCCTTTTTCGTGTTTCTAGACGTTTCTGGAGGTTTATCAAGTCGATTGGAATGACACGGTACTCTGTTCAATAAAATTGAATAAATTTAAAATATTTGGTAACAGCTGCTTTGTGGCTTCGAAACCATCTTTTCGGAAACTTTTAAAATATCCAGTACAAAATATTATTATACAATATCGTGTTTAGGAACAATCTACATTTTTTCTCATATTCAGCACTAAACTCAAATAGCTCTATATATATATATATATATATATATATATATATATATATATATATATATATATATATATATATATATATATATATATATATATATTTTAGGGCATAGTGTACCAACGTAGACCATTTGGACACACACACACACGCACACACACGCTCACTCACTCAAATTTAAAATTATACACATTTATGTATAAACAGAAATGATCTTATTTGTACCTTTATGCATACTATAATAATATATATATATATATATATATATATATATATATATATTTATATATATTTATATATATATATATTTTTTTTTATTCTGTATTTAGATTTCTTTATCCATTTTCATTCCTGTATGTAATTTTGTATTTTTTTTCTTTTCTGAAACCAAAATGTAACATATTAAATTTTAGACATACATTTAAGAAAACACTAGCACATAGCATTGTATTTTGAATATTTATTTAAACAACTGTTTAAACTTTCACTTTTATTGTCAGTACATATGTCCTTATGTTCTTTGTATCCAAAAAAAATGCCCTTAAGCTGTTAATCCCCAGACTAACCAGTACCCATACCTCAAGGTCATACCTCCCACACGATGAAATAAAAAAAAGAGGCCGAAAGGCCAGATTGTAAGTCAGTAGTCGCTTGATAATGCCATAAGGCGAAACAGCTGTCGCGACAAAATTCAATAAATGGAAGAAGGAAGTCTGCGTATTTTTTCATCAGAAATTAACGAACGAGAATCGGAAAAAACTTCGTCGGTATGAAGATACCTGCAAGAAACTTACTGATGCCACTAAAGCAATTGCTTTTAACGAATATATATATATATATATATATATATATATATATATATATATATATATATATATATATATATATATATATAAGCTCATATATATAATATTCATCGTAGGCTACAATCATTTCATTGTTTTATAACAGCTTAGTCTTCGATTTGAGTCACACGGTAATTAATACCCATCTTGAATCATATTTATAACTTGCATTTCCTTCTCAAATTTGATATTATTATATATTATTATTATTATTATTATTATTATTATTATTATTATTATTATTCACAAGATGAAGATCGTATTCATATGGAACGTATGAAACGGCAGAGTTGGTAAAAGAAAAAAAACAAAAAAAAAAAAAAAAAACTGCCAGATCTACGAGATTGTCAAAACTCTTTTCCCTCCTACCCCCTCCCCCTCCCCCTCCCGGTAACCTTCCCACTCATCTTCCCCCACATCCTCCTAAGTCCCCCTCCTCATTCTACAAGTAAGCCCTCCCACCCCCACCACCTACGCCGACCGCGAGAGATAGAGAGGAGGCTATAATATAGGCTGATTTGTAATTTTAATTCACAGGGACACACGAAGTGAGTTTGTTTGGCAGCCTTGATCTGGTCCATTTGCTGCAGTTTATCAAATTTGATCGCATTAATTTCAAGAAATTTTTTGTTTTAAAATATCAGTTGTAATTATTGGAGGGTTATTTTTGATATATAGTTGTTCCATATATCTGATTCGGTGTATATATATATATATATATATATATATATATAAATATATATATATATATATTATATATATATATATATATATATATAACCATCCTAAGTACATATGGTATTGATACCTGTATCCTGATGATGAATGAATCTCGTGTTTCATGGCAAAGTGTTACTGTTTGTTCTCATTCCCTTAGCAAATATCCTTCTAGAGCTTGGTTACCAAGTAATAGCCTTTTGTGTATGGTCCATATGAAAAGTAACAGTAATCATATCACTTACCAAGAAGATTAACTTATGAACGATTTAATCTTTCTAAGCACTGTTTACTATCTTACTTTGCACTGTCACTTTCGAGGGATGTCACCATCATGGTTGTCATTACCGTTTTTATCATAAGGTGTTCTAACAAGTTTTTTTTTTCTTTTTTTAGGTAAATGGTCATTACGAAGAGGGGATCAGCAAGTGAACGAATAAGCAGAGGGACCAATAATACTTCTTGACTCGGGGTTCACTTACCACTTGTATAGACTCCTTAAGGGACATAAACCCCGAGGGGTCATAGCTCATACATCAAATTCATGGTGAGAATCCAGTTTCGCATTCATATGTAGCTATATTAATTATTATAGTTTCCCTGTGGAGTGATGATAATGTTCTCATTATTAGTTCTCTTACAAGGCCTTTTCATAAGAAAGTCTGGTAATTTTTCTCTTGCTGCATACTTCCTACCAAATTATGTATTTTTCTGTGCTTTAGGGACATTCTAGAGTAATCTGTGAAATATGCAGTAAAAAAATAAATAATAACTTATGGGGGTACGTAGGGCTTTTTGACGGCTATACTCTCAAGTATACTCTCCTTGCCATAGCAATAGTTATTTAAAAATAGCTAACATTTCACATTATTTACATTATATCTTTATTTACGTTATATCTTTCGAAGATTTGCTGCTTCTGAAAAAAATTGTATAGCTAAAAATGTTAAGTTTATTTTTGCCATAAACAAGGCGGTGGCTTTCGTACCTACGTTCCTCTTATGTATACCAAGCTTACTGTTCTTAGAGACGACCCTTGACTAAAATTACGGCAGCCAAGATTTTTGTCGATATCATTCTTAAGTAAACATTATTGCTTCACATGCTGCTTTGCGAGAATTAATATCTCGATCACATTTTAAAGAATGTTGATGGTTAAGTAAATTAGAATGTTGCATGATTTTTCTTTTACACGGAATCGGAGTAAGTACTTTAGGCCTGTCTTTTTTCAAAGACTTCCTATGTTCAGCAGGCTGCTCTTCCTAATAGTTCCTCAAAGCCTTTCTGATATCTTCCCAGTTAGTAGTCACTAACGATGACAGATAACTTCTTTATCCTAGTTATATTTGAGTAAGGACCTTAATACGGTTGACCCAACAACACAATGTCTGCTTTCATCGCCCTGTATGAAGCAGTAACAGAATATGTCATGTGGATGAGGTGGTTTACGCATTATTCAGACGAGCACAATTGAAAAGTAACTAAGGCTACTTTGCCTTAGCCAACACACATCTTAATAGTTCTTTGTCAGTGACCTCTTTTCTCAGAAATTTCACTCAAAAGTACCTCTGTGAAGTTATTGGTCTTCTGTCGGTAGATGTAGGGAAACTTGGGCGCTACTTATCCAACCAACACTTTTCCAACTGTTCATGACATCAGCTCTGTGAGAGGCTCTTAGATCTCATGGGTTTGTCCATATCCACGTACGATTATGGTTAATACTATGTCCTTCTACATACTGTAGTTTTGGGATCTAGTAAAAGAATGGTTTGTTAGATAAGATTAACAGAATATTTTGGCTAATACATTTTGTGAATAAGTGAACGATAGTAAACGTGTTTTGGTATGAGAGCTGTTCATGAATGCTCGGGTAAAATACATTGTTCGTTCATTCTAGGCTGTATTGGTAGGCTAGTACATTGTTTTATTCGAAGATTATGAATTTGTGACAGAACTAACGTGACAGTTGTCAAATACATTTCTCTCTGTTCACTATTTAGGTTAATGGAACACTTTGGACTGATCTGAAAATTTATTTTCTTTTATTCACAAATGGGTAATACTGAAACCTTCAATACTGAAATTATCATTTTCTTTCCAGAGTAATGCACATGACAGGAAAAACTCGGAAAATTTTCTTTGGTCATCGGCTTGGAGAGGCGACTCCTTTCGCCATCATTTTTTGCCAGGTTGGTAAGCATCATATTGCACGAATTCATGAGTTAGCCATTAGTTTAGGAACAAACCCACCTTCTTCTATCTCAATGGTAAATGTGGTTATCCCATTTCTTCTCGGAGTTGCATACTACAAGGTGTAAACCTAGTTGTCTGTGTTTTTCTTTGTACTATCTTAATTGTTTTGGCTGCCCGTGCTGGATGTGGTTCCCGAGTCTGTCTTATGCATTTTAACTTGAAAAAATACTGTAGCATATTACGCATAGAATTAAAGACTTGCCACTATGTGTGAATAAATTTCACAATTTAAATTCAATGTTTGTTTTTCATCAATCACTAATCTGATTAAATTAGTAAAAATAATTTTTCAGTTAAATATTTCTCCACTTTTACAGAAAGTCGTGACTGACCAACGTTGGGGGACTAAGGAAGCAAGAGGAGCACCTGAACAAGAAAACATATAAGGAAGCGAGTGGAAGAAGTATATCTTAGCTTAACCAGACCACAGAGCTGATTAACAGCTCTCCTAGGGCTGGCCCGAAGGATTAGATATTTTTACGTGGCTAGGAACCAATTGGTCACCTAGCAACGGGACCTACAGCTTATTGTGGGATCCGAACCACACTACATCGAGAAATGAATTTCTATCACCAGAAATAAATTCCTCTGAATCTGCGTTGGCCGAGCCGGGATTCGAACTTTGGACCACCGGATTGGCAGCAAAGCGCGAAAACTACTCGTCCAGCGAGGAACTGGAAGCAAGAGGAGCACCTGAACAAGAAAACAGATAAGAAGGCAAGAGGAGCACCTGGATTAGAAGGCAAGAGGAGCACCTGGATAAGAAAGCAAGAGGAGCACCTGGATAAGAAAGCAAGAGGAGCACCTGGATAAGAAGGCAAGAGGAGCACCTGAACATTTGGCTGCTGCTGTGAAGGCGGCCACGACTGCAGGCGGTGGAAGAGAGTAGAAAGTTTTTGATGATAGGCGTTATAGCCAACAATATAATAACTGACTGGTTTATCAATTTGTATTCTGTTTAATAAATTACACGTACTTCAAATTGCCTCTGCCTGCCTTACTGGTCAAGAAGTAATTCTGCCGAGGTTTTCAAAACATAAGTGAACAAATTGGCATTATGCCAAGTTCTTTATACCCACTTCGTTCATAAAATATACTCCTGCCATGCTTTCCAGTAGTAAATGGTCGGAGTTCGAGCTTCCCGTTTTCGGTAAGTCTCTATGCACGGAGTCAAGTGGACTCGTTTACAATTCATCAATGTTGCGCAGCGTCTTTCATTCCAGCAGCACGTGTTTCTGTAATTTTCATTCCAGCAGCACGTGTTTCTGAAATTTTCATTCCAGCAGCACGTGTTTCTGAAATTTTCATTCCAGCAGCACGTGTTTCTGAAATTTTTATTCCAGCAGCACGTGTTTCTGAAATTTTTATTCCAGCAGCACGTGTTTCTGAAATTTTCATTCCAGCAGCACGTGTTTCTGAAATTTTCATTCCAGCAGCACGTGTTTCTGAAATTTTCATTCCAGCAGCACGTGTTTCTGAAATTTTCATTCCAGCAGCACGTGTTTCTGAAATTTTCATTCCAGCAGCACGTGTTTCTGAAATAAATTTGATTATCATAGCTATTATTCAATATTCAATAGTGGCTTTGTCAAGTGATTCGACCCTATATCCAAGCTATACTATATATGCTGCAACATTTAACAAACACTTGGCAATAGACACAACAACAATACTAACATTCTTCTTACTATCCTGAGATAAAAGCTCAAAAATATTTAATCATCTAGTGCAGTAGCTTGCAAATATTGAACATGATAGTTAAAGCGAAGATTACCTTCAACACAAATAAAATTTTCCACGTATTCAGATAAGAATACTAAACTATAAGGTACTTTCTTTTTGTACTTACCTGTAGACCCAAATGGAAAGCACCTGATTTGTACATCCTCCAACCTATCTCTGAGCAATGACTACGAGTCCAGTAACTGTGAAGACATCCATATATCCTTCCGTGACACCTGAAGAATAATAAATCTTTAGTTTATAGCTTTACTTCTTTAAGCGTTTATGAAAACGCCTTTCCAATCTCTACCCCTCCAACACCCACTCCTTTCCTAATGATAAAAAAGGTTTGATGAGCAATGCAAAGTAATGCATTCGAATGACGTAGCAACAGCCCATTAGCACCTCTCTCATTTAATAGATGACTATCACTTCAGATGAAAAAAAATCAAGGGTTATGTACGGAAGATAAAATCAGACGAGACCGAAACTCTCAACCATGTCTGAATCTCCGTGCTACTCTAAAAACCTGACTGGGGTTTTCCAATGATAGTACAACAAAACAGCGACAAGTGTTGTACTTTCAAGCATTTCACAGTATTCAAAAGCACTTGGAAAATATTTGAAGATGTAATATGCCCTTTGAATAAGCCCTGCAATTTTAAATGTTATTCTAAGAATTATTTTAAATTTCACCGACAACAAACTTAACATAGCTACAAAGAAAACTGTTTACCATAACACCAACACCAAAAATGTCTTCCTTGCTAAACAATTTTCAGCCAAAAACCTCCTGCAGCTACTCAAATTTGGTTTTAAAAAATCAAAAGGTTAAGAAATCTTGACTTGCTTCAAAACCAGAGACACAATACTATCGAATAAATCAGCTCCCTATATAGAGCGATTCAAGCTAAGCTGGAAAACTATATACTTACAAGAGATCATCACTAAAAAGCTAACATCTTGAAAGTATCAAAGCAATACATGTCCTGAACTATTACCAACCCAGCCTCTGATACTGTCCCTATAAAGAACAGACAAGACAAGACAGGTGACCTGTCTTCTTGCTCATCAGGGCATAACGGTCTACCTGTTATACGAAGTTAGACTGAAATCCCTACAGTGATAACATGTGCGACAAGACAGGCACTGAAAATTCATACTCAAACTCTGGTGGCAAGGAACTCAAAAGTTAACCTCACTTAGTCAATGGCCTTCGAGAGACTTTAAGAATATTATCATCTTAAAATTCAAAATTCAAGTAACCACAAATTGCAGACAAAACTTCAGCCAGATCAACTATTCTTTACCAGCCTCCATCTTTGCTCCCCCGAAATGGCTGTTCTCGAATGGGAAGTGAAGTTGGAGACTTGCAGACAAATAAATCGAACATCATTTACCGAACTGACTAAAGAGAACTTTAAAATGCAGAAAACGAAGCTGCTCAAGGGAGGTAAAAAATAATTTGCACAGATGAAATGTCTTCATATAGGAATTACAGTACTACCATCTCTTACAGTACTTCCAAAGTTGATGAAATAAGATTTCCAATGAACAATACATATATGCAATTAGAGCAGAACTCAAAGAACCAGCAAAGTTAGCACAAAAATGGAACAAAACTTAAAAAAAAAAAAACACACATACACACACTCACACACGCACACAAGTCATATTTCGTGAATTATTTATAGTTGAGGTCATTTATTGTTACACGGCAATCAATAACAACTCTAGTTATTACTAAATGATCATGATTCCGAACATGGGCTGCTTATGGAGAAATCTTCGCTTCTTTACAAAACCAATACAGGCAGCCAGCGGTTACCGTCGCTATAAAATTTAGAAACTAACGTCCATTAACTTTATACTAAGCAGAAAGGGAAAAACACCACCGAACCTGGTTTAAACGCAAAATGCAGCAAGCACCTACATAGGATCAATTTTTATTTTTAATCCAAATCGGGTCTAAAAAGGTTATCCATAACTAGAGGAGACTGAGCCAAGGGCGTGGCCTCTGCCATGAATTGTCATACCACAAGTTGTGGAATGACGCAATTGAAGACGACTGGGAAATCTTTCGTAGAACAAACGGTAAAAGGTTTCATCAAATTAATGCAAATGCCAATTGAAGAGAGGCAAGATTTTATCATCATCGAAATGGAAGCACTAAGACCAGTGACTTTTGAGTAATTATCACCAGCGAAAATCAGACGGTATGAACTCACACCAGATGTTAGTATCTATTTTGGGAGCCAACGGCGGAGGAGTTAACTGTGTTCACTCTAAAAAGAATTAGTGGATTCACTGAACCTGTCATGAAAAATTCAAGCATTAGTATTTGTTGAAACGCGACCAAGACAAACGTAAAAACATTACGTTTGAGAAGTACAATATGACGCATATCCTTCTGGTCAAAAATCATGGCGAAGAGGAGTCACCTTTCCAAGCCAATCCAGAAGAATCCTAGAGAATCCAGATGGTATCTCTCAGTTTTTCCCGTCATATACATCACTCTAGAAAAGAAGGGGAAACTATAATCTCAGTAATGAATGCATTAACCTTTCACTAAGAAATTTTTTTAGTTCAATTTATGAATAATTCATTAACCTAAATATACGTGAACAAAGTTTTTGACAATAGTTGAGTAATTCCTGTTACAAATCCATGATAGCTGAATGGGACAGAATGTACGGACATCCCAGTACCGTCTAGAATGAACAAACATTGAAATTTCCAGCAACGTTCAAGAGTAGCTCTAAATCGAGTCTTGTTGACCATCGTTCTTTCATTTACAAAGTGCCTTAACCAAAATTTTGCCGAAATTTTATTTGCTAACATACAAACCATTGTTTTACTAAATCTTCAATACTTTAGTATTTAGAAGACCATAGTGACCAAAATTCTAGGTGGACAAGGTCTCTCCCATGTGGTCTAAGAGCATCTCAGGCGATGTCATGGCACGTAACGGGAAAAGGAGATGGCTGGATAAGTAGCGCGAAATTTTCCCAACCTCCACCACCAGGGAACCAATAAGTAATTTACTAAGGTACTTTTGAGTTACATCCCTGAGAAAGGAGTTGGAAAGGTACAGTTATGATGTATGTAGCCAATGATGAGGTAGCGTGAGTTCATAAAGTGTACGCTGAATAAGCCATCACATCCAGGAGACAATTCTACTATTGTTAAAAATGCAGTTCGATGACAAGACACTGGAAGTGAGTTTTGCAGTGTCAACACCAGTAAGGTCTCTCTGCAAATCTAACTAGGCTCAGAAAAAATCATACTGTCATCTTTACCAAGCACTAATTGAGAATATATTGCAAAAGGTTCTGGGCAGCCTGGCTGAAGGACCTATGTGTAGTATCTGGAGAAAAAGTAAGGCCTTGAGCACTCATTCCAATTCTCTGTGAGAAAAACAATGCCACACGCTGGTGTACTTGAACAGTGAAACTCTTGATTGCCAAAATTCTGGTAAATTGTCGCCTCTACGGAATAACAACTAATAACTAATTACAACAGAGAACCCTGTCTAGAAAAGTCCAGTTATTTTAAATGGTGAAAATAAAATTTCTCCTACTTTATCCAGCTTTATAGCTAGGTTATTTTTTATATATATGAGCAACCAATCTTCAAAACACATATGTACTACAGTACTGTAACGTTTTACCTATACTATGTAACTATGGATGTAAGTCATGGCAGTATTTAAGGGTATAACCCTTAAATACTGTACCAATTTTTACTATAATCACCAGTTTATCCTTTCCTTAATAATTAAATATGGATATGGATGAGATGCCATTTTGTCACAAAGTCAATTAATGTACGAAATTGTGGTCTGATGACCTAGCACTATAAATGTTTGGTTATTCAGTACACTGTCTTATGTTAAAAAGCTTTTAGAATGAAATATTAGTTTCCTCCTTATCAACTGGGACTACCAAAACGTGCCCGACTGCTGCCGGAAAATTAAATTTGAATTACAATGAGTTTTGTAAATTAATAGCACATTTATAAACGATTTTGAGTAAGCAGCATTTTTATTAAGAGCAGTTCTTTTCCCGTCAAATAAAACAGTTTGATTTTTTCAAAAAAACTATTTTTTGCGATGTATAATCATTCCTAGGGTTTGCATAAACTGCAGGAAAGTGATGCAGAATAGTTAGCACCAAATGAATGTGGATATTCCATTTGCGCCTCATAAAACAGTACTCCGATCGCTCTTAGTAGTCTATTCATAGGTTATGTAGAGGAGTCGAGACGTGGACAGGTCGGTCTTCGTCTCTATTGGTGAGTAGAGTTCGGAGGTCCACACCAGCCTTCTACTACCTTTCACACCCTACCACATTTACGGGCCACGTTAGGCCAAGGGGCAATGTTGGCATAACGTCGATTGAATTTAAACCAACGAGCTAACCACCATTCAAGTGCCCAAACCATCTGTTACTATGTATCTGGACAAAAAGCAACCACCCCACCCTCTCTGGTCACGTTCCTTGGAATCGGTCCAAGGCGGATGGCTACGACTAAGACCGTCCGGGGAGTTGAACAATCTCGAAGGGTGAAGCCGTCGTGAGACAGGACATAGGTGTATAAATTCCCCGTCGTAACCAAAAATACCTAAATTATGGAAAAATAATCTAACCTTAGTCAACATGACATTGATGACTTAACTGACGAGGATTTGCTCAATTTTCCTTTCGCAGTCTATCCCCATCCCCGTCCCCTGTTAACTTATGCTACTCATTAATGTCTACTAACCTGGAAATTCGACTCCCAATTCTCACTTTTTCAGAATATTTCACCCTTAAAGTTCACCTTTATATAGCTACTATGCTGATTTTGATATGTTCCAAGGTAGCACAGCAATACAGCTACCGTTACGCAGACGATTTAAATCACAAACCGTGGCGACAGAGGACAAATTATTGGTTGTGGTCGTGTCTTGGACAAGACATTAATGAAATGAAAAAATGCTCTTCGAAAAGATTCATTATTTGAATGAGTCGTCCAAGAAGCCACTGGACTAAAAGAAACCAAGAATTTATATTTTGCATTTGTAATTGTTATAAAAAATAGCTTTTTTTTTTTGCTCTGTTTCAGAGCTGACCTATAGTGGATGAAGGATGGATTGGCATGTTTGTTTGATTTGCCAACAAAAAACTAGGGCCAACAAAAAACTAGTAAGTTGAACTGACTGTCCCTTGAAGGTCCCACGCAGGCCTCCTAGTGCTCCTACTTTTTTATTTTTTCAAACACCCTCCTACTTAGTCCTACTTTTCCTACTTTTTTTTTAGGAAACTCCTACTAAAAGGTCTGAAAGGATTTTAAAAAAATCAGTGTTGATAATTGAATAGATATAAGAATACAGAAGTGTGTTGAACGAGTACGGAAACGTGTTTGGTTCTTGAAGAAGGGTTGAGTAAAGTGCCAATCACTGCCAAGATTGTCCGTGCATTTTAAAGTGCACACAGCAATTACAGAGACATGAAAGATGCAGAAGAGAGCTAAAGAAGAAAAGCAGAAGAATGAAGAAAAACAAAAAGAAGAGAAAAGCCGCTGAAACTCACGAGGAAACAAGAAGAGGAGACAGACAGACCTATGGGAACAACATTACAGTTCAGCGAGATGAGAATGAAGCATCAAGAAAACTTGTTAATGAAGCCAATCAGATATTGCAGAAAGTTTGCAGTCAAGAAAATCGATCCTGCAGAAGTAGCTGCTGCTCAGGCTGTTTTCGAGTCCGGGAGTGCAAAGTCAGAGCAATCATCTGCTGAACTAAAGAAAATTTCAGATGAAATTACTTCTCTAAACAAGGCTCAAAAAACTTTAGTGATAGTGCACTTAGTGAACTTTAGTGATAGTGCACTTAGTGACTAACAAATTATTTTAGTAAATTAGTTTGAGATGCTAATGTATTGTGAAGCTCATTAAATGCAGGCTCTATTTTTGTAGCTACTGATATTTACTCTGATTGATTATAACTTCATGTTTGCTTATTACTTAAGTATTATTGAATGCTAGCCAAAGTCTTATTTCACTGAAAATCTGAAGTGGATAATGTTGCATAATTGAATCAAATAAATTAATAAAAAAAAGGGTGAAACCAAATTCAAGGTCCTAGTAACTTTTGTTTCGTAATTAGTTGCAAAATAGAACAAGCTAAAAAAATGCCACTTGTTAGTAGGTTGGTCAGGGGTGGGCCTAGGTGGGGTTTCGCCCCTTTGAAAAAATAGGCTTTGTTTAATCTAGTGGAGCAAGTAACACCTGCTTACGTGTACCGACTAATTATGCTTTGATAATGAATCTTAAACAGTACTACATGTATGCATTTAAATGTTTAAAATGTCGCATTCGGAAAATCACATTATATGCATGAGGCACGCCTACATCTTTAAGATTTTAATTCCTACTTTTTTCTGTCAGATTCCTATTTTTTTTTTTTCAAAGGCTGCTTGGAGGCTTTTCCATGAGGGTCAAGACAAGTCGCAGCCATATACTAAAAACTTTCTGAAGCATCACAGCATAACCAGGCTCAGTGGCAAAGAACTGGTTACGGTAAGTTCCACAAATGCAAGCTAGAACGAGCAAGAAGAAAAAGAGAGTTTAAAGAAGCACGATCATCTCTTGAAGGTGTGCAAGAAAAGCGACAGAAGGTTCGTCATGCAGTGACAAAGAACAATTATATGTTTTGTTAGAAGTATGACGGCCAGCTCCATGGATTTA
The DNA here is from genome assembly GCF_015104395.2 of Macrobrachium nipponense. Taxonomy (NCBI): domain Eukaryota; kingdom Metazoa; phylum Arthropoda; class Malacostraca; order Decapoda; family Palaemonidae; genus Macrobrachium; species Macrobrachium nipponense. Next base: position 24,225,617 of record NC_087221.1, read on the forward strand.
TGACAATGGGCGCTGACCAGAACAGCAGACGAATGGCAACTGACCTATGGGATACAATCGTACTATCAAGAATTGCTGCTGGAGTCTGGAGATGATTTAGCTGAAGATGGCATGTACCATTTGAATTGTCTCACTGAGTTCCGAAACCGCCATCGCACTTTCTTGAGGGTTCAAAGACAACAAAAGGCTCTGATGGGAGTTAAAAAAAAAAAAAAAAAAAAATTTCGAGCTGTTACTGAGCTGACAAGCTACATAGAGGTTTCAGTAGAAGATGAACCTCTCTGCTTCAAGTTTTCTGAGTTGCGGCACATGTATGACGCACGTCTAACTGCACTTGGTATTCAGAAAGAAGTCAACAAAGTGCGCTTCAAAGAACAAATTCCCAACTTCTTTCTAAAGCACGAGAACAAAATTATGGAAAAAAAACGTGATACTTATTTTTGACCAAGGAATGATGCAAATGCTGAAACAAGCCTTCACACTGATTATTATGAAGGAGATGCTTCCATTTTGGCAAAAGCTGGCAAAATCATCAGAGAGGACATTTTTAAGTTGCCAAGAAGATTCAATACCAACAACACTGAAACTGTTTGGCTCAATGATGTTAAAAGGACCTACTTTGAAAAATCAAGAAATTCAAGAATCACAGGTTACACTTACAATATATCAGACAGTAATCTTTAGCTACCCAAAAACGGTTCAGAGTGGGCCAAAGCAGAGACATTCTTTGTCCTCTGAGCCCCTATTTGCAATTGTAGCTGCAAAGCTGCTGCTGGCTGTACTGGAAGATGTTCTTGCGAAAAATCCCAGAGGAGATGTACAAATCTTTGCAATTGTAACTGCATGAAGAATTAAATGTCAATTTCATGTAAACATCTGACTTGATAAAATCCAAGAGGGATTCTACCCATCAGACATAAACACCATATTAGCAGATAATTTACCAACAATACATTTCTCTGAAGAAACAATAAGCATGATAGCAAGCACCATGGAAAGGAATAAAAGACAAAGTAGATTTTCAAGCACCTCGGGATACACAACAGGATATGCAACACTGCACACAATATGAAGAAAATACAGCAGAGAGCTCAGAAGACGACTCATCAGATGAAGACTTTATACCCTGAATTGAGCCTAATTCGGACTCGAACTCACCAATCCATCCCTCAGGACGCATAAGTTATCTACAAGAAACGCAGCATCAATTAACAGAAGAAATACAAGCCTCACTACTAAGCTTCTCGGATTTCTCCAGTTCTCTCATTTTGCAAAGTTCACAAGGATCAACTTCAGCATCAAAACATTCTACGCCAGTAGCCAGAAATACCAGAATACGGAAAAATGAAAGAAAAATAAAATTATTAGACCACTGTGACTCGAATGGACTCGACTCAGCGAAGAATTAAGATAATTCAACACAACGTGAAATCCTGGGAAACAAAGAAATTTGAATTATACAATATATAGAGAGAAGAACACCCTGACATAATATTAATCAATGAAAGTAGTGTGAAACGAAAGGAAGCTATGAAAATGTTTGGGTATAATACTTAAGTGTAAAACTTTGCTGATGAACCTTTTGCAGGAATAGCAATAGCAGTCACAAATAATGTTAGGCATAAGATGATTTCCAAGACGACTTTTTAGCAATCCAAATTCAAACTAACAAAGGACCAACAGTGATCGCTACAGCTTACAAGCCGCCAAAAACATTATTTCCCACTTCCGGATGTAGGTAATGAAGTTAATGAACAGGAGGGTCTCAACCTACGTACCTCATTGCGGATCTCAATGCCAGACACCAACTATTTGGATATAGGCAATCTAATTACACAGGTCAAGAAATAGTCAGATTAATAAATGAAAAGTCTATTATACACTTAGGACCTGATTTTGAAACTTTCGTAGCAAATTACAGAAAAGGAAGGCCAGATATTATATTAGGAATAACAAAATTCACCTCAATATTGCCATCACAAAAGGACCAGCAACCTTCTCTGATCATGTACCAATGGTAATTATGTACATTGAGAACAAATCCAATAATGATTCCATCATTAGAAATACTAAATATAAAGATAGTTGGGAAAGCTTCAAAAATGAAATAGAAGGAAAACCGAGTAGATAACCAACAATAAATTCAAATGAAATAGAAAAAACTACAGAAATAGTAGACGAATAAAATGAAGAATCGTACGAAAATATAAAGGAAGCTATAAAAAATCATATGTCCATAAATACACTACACTTCCACACCCTATTAGTAGTGATAAGTTAAAATTAATATAATGGCACTACAACATCTTCCAAAATACAGTACTTATAACAGGTTGGAACAACAGATAAATGAGAAGATATGTATCACTACAAGAAGAGTTAGTACAAGAAAACTCAGGATTATATAATCAAAATTGGGAAGACCTAATAAAAAATCCACAAATACAGCACAATAACCCAAAACAATTTTGGAGCTCCGTTTCAAGACTGATGGGAAGTAAAACTAATACATCACCATGCATAAAGCATAGGAATGAGAAAATATAAGATGACCAAGAGAAAGAAGTACTTCACAAGGCCTACGGCAGGAAATATTCCAGATAACGCAGGAGGATAACCAAATTTCGACAACCAACATGGAACAATAGTTTATCAATAATCATTGAACAACAGACACAGAACAAATCCGCATCATGCAGCTGATATTACCAGACTCAATGAAGACTGCCCACTAACAAGGAAAATAGAGTTATGGGAAATCAAAATAATAATTAAAAATTTTAAACACAAGGAGCCAGGAAGAAGTGGAATTAACGAGGTCATAATTCAAAATTTACCAAACATTGCATCTGAAAAATTAAGAGATATACAACTGGGTTCTCTCACTGGGATATTTTCCAATTATGTTAAGAATGAAATAATGATTTTGATACCCAAACCAGGAAAAGGTACGTGTCAGGTAGAGAATTATAGAACAATATCATTACTAGAAATACCTGGTAAAATATTCTAGAAAATGATTAACAACAGATTAGTGTTGTTCCTAGAAGGTAATCAGCTACACAGTAAAAATCAATATGGATTTAGAAACGGAAGAGGAACCCAGATTACATTAGCAACAATGAGAGAATTACACTATCACAAAGTACCTATGCAACCTAGTATGTAGATTATAACCAAGGGATTTGACAAAGTATGGATACAAGGACTTCAATACAAAATATTACATCTCAACCTTCCAGGAAATTTTGAGAAAATACTATGCAGCTTCATCAAAAATCGAACAGCCGCACTCAAGTCACAAAATTATATAGGGAATCAATTCCTGTTACCAGTGGAGTCCCACAAGGATCTGTACTCAGTCTAACATTATTCATATTATATACATCAGATGTGACTCCACCACCAGAGAACTGTACTGATGTCTGCTTTGCAAATGATATAACTCAAATAGTTATACACCCAGAAAAACGTTCACGAACAAGGGACCCAACTTTGAAAAGACAAGTAGCGCAAAAAAACAATGGACCAAATTGAAAGAATAAATCAATTTGAAAAGAAGTGGAAGATAAAGACAAATAAATCTAAATTCCCCCTAGTATCAGTATCTGCATACAAACCTACACAAATAATGTTAGACCAACAACCAATGAATTTTACTAAAAGCACAAGAATACTACTATGGGTTTCACAGACAGTGCAAGCACGTTTTTTGGCAATAACTCTGTAACTAACACTGGTATCAGTACGAGATTTTGCTATAGTGTATTACACCCAGTGCCGTAATTCATAAGAGTATCATGAATCACTAGTTGTAAAGAATAGACACTTGTCCTTGTACAAAGAGGCAAAAACTCGATTAGCCAGAAATGGATGTGAACAAAACAGTAAAAACCTCTGCCTACCCTCTCTCCCCCTTCCACCACCATCCCCCTCCTTCTTCCTTCCATCACTTTCCCTTCTCTCTCTCTCTGAAAGTTGCTTCGTTTTAAACTTATTTTGTATGCTTTTTTCTAACTATATATCTATCTATATATTTATCTAATAGTATACATTGTTGTATATATCTAACGATCCAGTCGGTTATTAGCTGCCAGTTGGCTGATTTATTTATGCATTGATCGGTCATATCTCTCTCTCTCTCTCTCTCTCTCTCTCTCTCTCTCTCTCTCTCTCTCTCTGTGTGTGAAAGTTACGTCAGTTCAAACATATTTTGTACGATTTTTTTCTATCTATCTATCCAATAATAGTTTACATTGGTGTATATATCTAAGGATTCACTCGTTTGTTACCTGCCAGTTGACTAATTTATTTATGCATTTATCCGCTCATCTGTGTGTGTGTGTGTGTGTGTGTGTGTGTGTGTGGTACCTATTGTAAATGGTTATTAGAGTGATTGATATCTGAATGTATGGTGGAGTAGTAAAACGATAGACATTATGAATAATGGTAAAGCGACTGTTATACTTATGGTTGGTTACCTCCTTCGAAATCCTCATTTGGGTATCAGCAATATAGTACTTGTATTCCGAAGGTGAAGAAGAGATGGCCACCACGGAACTCAACTGTCGGCATGGTTGCAGAAATTCGTTTGTCACGCATTCTTTCAACTTTTTTAGCCATGAGAAAGCCGCCAATTGTTTCCAGTTTGGCTTGAACAGGTAACTGGTTATAATTACTCTGTGTTACAAATAGAAATTGAGCCTTTCTAGCGGACATTCATTAGAGTTAAAGCCTTGATTATACTGATGCACATATGTTGACGTCATTAATGTTTATTATACATATATATACACACACACACACACAAACATATATATATATATATATATATATATATATATATATATATATATATATAATATTCTTTCCCTCATACAAGCCTTACCCCCGTGTTGCAGCGGCATTGAGGATGAAAGTGGGGACCGTGCATTCGATTGTTGCTCGCAGGACTAGGCCAAGTCCCGTCACACCACCAACACCTCCAGGGCAGCCCGTCTTTGACAGTTTCTCTGTAGGAGCATTACGCCGGCACATTCACACAAAGTTTGCTGGCAAGCTGGCTTTTCCTCTCGCATCCCTGACAAAGAGCCTGAGGGAAGCCAGCATCATCCCTGAAAGTACTTCAAAGATTTCGCTGTGGCGGCTACTCCACAAAATGGGAATCAAGTATAATACCACCAGCTTAAGATGAATGTCAGGAAGGAGTCAATTGACATCGCGTGCCACAGGATACGCGACCTGCGGAACCTTCAAAGACACCATGAAGAGAATAGGAAGGTAGTATACATTGATGAAACATGGGTCACAACCACGATGAGCCATAACATGGAGTGGGTGGATACCATGCAGCCTAACACCAGTGCCACTTACAGCCGTCAGGTGCCACCAGGAGATGGGGAACGTTTCGTGGTTGTGGCAGCTGGCACAGCCGATGGTTTCATTGAGGGCTCCTTTCTCTGTTTCCCTGCCAAAAATAGCAGCGGCGATTACCAGGGGGAAATGAATGGCGAACTGTTCCTACGGTGGCGAACGACACAGCTCCTGCCGCTCCTAGAGTAGCCAGCGGTATTGGTGAAGGACAATGCTCCATACCACAGCATACTGACTGAGGAGAGTCGTTGTCCTACCACTACCACTAGGAAATCTGACGTCATTGAATGGTTAGAGCACAACAAGATTTCCTTCCCACAGCTTGCTACACGGCCTGAGCTCCTCTATATATGCCGTAAAAACAGGCCAAAGCCTGAGTACAGGGTGGACAATACCATTCGGGAATGGGGTCATGAGATCGTCCACCTGCCGCCTGCTCATCCCGAGCTCAATGCAATCGAGGTGTGGGGCCACAGGAAACGATACGTACGCTCCTCACTCCAACGTTTCACCCGAGCTGACCTGCAGGCCAGGATGGAGGAAGCCAGGCTCACTGTCACTGGCGTGGTACGGGCAGGGGCAGTACGTCGATCACGAGCTTTCGAGGACAGTTATCGTTCAGCAGATAACATACATGACAGTATTGATCCTGTAGTTATTAGCCTTGACAGTGACAGTGACGATGATGCTGATTTGTTCTCAGATAGCGACGAAGACTAATAAAACGTGTCTGGGTATCAACTTTACTTTTTCTATCAACCAAACATGATGACACTTCTCTTACTTAAGTCATCATCTTCTCCTTTCCTTAACTTTCTTTACAATATTTCTTTTTCTCAATTTCCAAACAGCTAATTTTCAGTGCCTTTTTTTTAGTAGCATACGAGGGTGCCTTCAATAAGCCTTATATTCATCAAATCTATGAGGATAGTATAGGGGGTTGCCTCCAATAAACTTCAATTCGCCTGCAGGCTGACTCAGGTCTAATGGCTGTGTCAGCATCAAGGGCTGGTTGAATACGAAAAATAAAATAATGAAAAAATAATTAAAATAACCAGTGCACTGTAGGCATTAATAAAGGGTATTTGCAGCGTCCCCTTGGTCCTTGCTGCTCCCCTTTTAGGACTTCTACATTGTTTCCATTCTTTTTTTTTTTTTTTTTTTGTTCCAATGGTTCCATCTTACTGTCTACCTTCAAACTTGTTTGCTTCTAAGCGTTGATTAACCTCGTAGTCCCAGTGCTTGGAGCAAGCGTGAATCCAATATTCAAATAAATTCAATTCAGTCCCTACGGGGCGTCACAAGTTTTCATGGGAAGAGGCAAATATCTGTGATATTAGGTGAAATAAAGTTTTTGTTTTTCATTTCCTATGAATATCTATCATCCATGCTCATACCTAATACCTAAACTGAAGAGCAATGCTATATAGTATGTTGGTGTACAATTGCACCTTGATCAAATACAATATATTGTGATTTATTATATAAAAGTTTACTATCTGGCAAACATTTTAGTTTTGCGGGGAATGGTGGCAAAAGGAAAAAAAGGTTAAGCCTCTGTTTTAAGCAGTACCTCACACAACCTACCTTGCACAACCCTTTCCTTTTGCCATTGGTACGATGCATGCGTCACTGCCCACATTTGAAGACTTACAGACAGACAGAGAGAGAGAGAGAGAGAGAGAGAGAAGAGAGAGAGAGAGAGAGCAAGAAGACGAGAGAGAGAGAGAGAGAGAGAGAGAGAGAGATGAGCGGATCAATGCATAAATAAATCAGTCAACTGACAGCTAACAACCAACTGGGTCGTTAGATATATACAACACTGTATATTATTAGATAGATAGATAGATAGATGATAGATAGATAGATAGAAATAAATCATACAAAATAAGTTTAAACTGAAGCAACTTTCAGAGAGAGAGAGAGAAGGGAAGGTGAGGGAAGGAAGGAGTGGGTTGGCGGTGGAGGTTGGGGGAGAGGGTAGGCGGTGCTTTTTACTGCTGTGTTCGTATCCATTTCTGGCTAATCGAATTTTTGCCTCTTTGTACAAGGACAAGTGTCTTTATTCTTTACAACTAGTGATTCATGATACTCTTATAAATTACGGCACTGGGTGTAATACACTATAGCAAAATCTCGTACTGATACCAGTGTTCGTTAGAGAGTTATTGCCAAAAAACGTGTTTGCACTGTTTGTGAAACCCATAGTAGGAATGCAATTCCGACAAAGAGGAATATCAAGGCATGTGAGAGGAAGGCTAAGAATAGCAGGGGGACAAAATACAAAGCTAAAAAGGTTTAGGAATGTGAACACAAATATCAAAAGCCATTTCTACAAAAGTCTAATCAGACCAATAATGGAATATCCACCAATACTCACGTGTTTAACATCGACTTCTAATATAAGCTCATTACAAAAATTACAAAATAAGATACTATCAAGACGATGACGATCCGAATATAGAACAAACACAAAAAATACAAAGTAGAATCAATTAATCAGAGATTATACAGACTGGCAACCAATATATGGAGGAAACTAGATAAAATAGTGAATTAACAGAAGAATCGGAAGCAGAAGAGAGAAAATACCCAAACAACACAGACCACAATTAGTGAAGAGTATCTTCATATATTCATCGCGATGAACCTCAACCATTATACTATTAAGTAATGTCTTGTGAAAAAGTAATATGTAGAATTTACTATGTAAATATATAGCAATATCATTATGCTAAGTTAACATTAAAGTTAAAATTAGAAAAGCGGAACATAATTATACTATTAAGGAATAAATATTAAAATATATCATCTGTACAATTCACCATGTTAATATAATGTAAAATCATTATTGTAATAGGTTAATATTAAGGCCATAGTTAGAAAAAATTGTGCCCTTACCCAAATAAAATTGTGGATAAACCACACTTTAAATTACTCTTACTAATACTTAACTTTCTAAATTATTCCTTACAATGGTTAGCTACCTAATTGCCCTCACTCTTCTTTCACCCATCTTACCTATCAGCTAAATAAATTTTAAAAAATCAAACGCTATACAGCAAAGCTGCTGCTCAGTGACAGAACATTAAGCCTTTAATCCTTGTTTGAAAGTGATGGAGTCTGTTATACCACCTAATAACACTATGCTATCCTAAATTTATGGTGGTGGTGTTTTGAATTTACAGTAATTACAATTTTCATGTGTTGAATTTACTGAAAATTGTAAAACAAAGTACTTCATGACAACCACACTCCAAATTTTCTGACTGTAGATAGGGCGTCCGAACTTAATGAATACAGCCCAGAACCCACTGATACCCTGCACGTGTGGGATGTTACGCCGATAAAGTCAGAGCCATCAAATCGGGGATTAAAAACTCGACCTTGTACTTGTTACTACTTACGAGATTCTCAGATAAAAGAAGCAAATCGTAGTTACGGGCACAACTCTGGAGATAAAGAAAATTTGACATTAAGCCCCGAATATTTGAGTAAAGTACTTTTGCAAATTTTCTTCCTGCAATGAGCAACAGGCTCAGAGTTCAACTCAATGTCTCCCGAAAGAAATTAAATAATAAAATCAGAATCAAAACCAATAAATATACTCAACAATTACAACGTAAAACACAACAGAAAAATGAACAAAACCACCAGAAAAAAAATATTCTGAGGAGCGCCGTTACGTCCTTGAAAAAACGCCAGAAGCAACTGGTCGACAAGGTGTGACCGGCACACCTTGTAAGGCAGAAGAAATCTGCCAGGTTTGGCACAACAACGGGGTGAGGATAGTCAGGATGGTTTTATAAATAAAACATTCAGAAGGAAAAGATTAGGTAATGAAGAAGGCACTTTCCTGATAATTCACCAAGCAACGTTTGCTTTCTCATCAGCCTATCCTACACACTTTTCGAAAAAACAGTTAAATGAATGGAAAAGAGGATAAATGCCTGATCGTACCCTCAGGCAAGGAACTCAAACCCAAGACCATGGAAGGCCACGGTACAATGGCTATGGCACAGTCCAAGATTGGAGAACAAGTATTCAGCGTTGCCAAATTCCTCTGTGAAAACATTTTCACTTGACCGTGGAGGTCTGTGAGCTATAATATAGAAGATTCTCAAAGCATTTGAAACCGCAATGTATTCAAAACCAATTAACTGAGATTTCTTTATTGTCTTAAGAACATCCACTAATAGCAGTCCTACTCCTCCCTCCTATTTACCTTCTCGGAATGTGGAACAGGATGATTAAATCATTTCAGTTACCATTCAGCGCTTTGAAATCGCGACAGGTGTGAGACTTAACAAAGAGAAAACTACAATAATTTGGTTTGGGTAACTGTATTAACAGGCAGGATTGGCCTTTGGAGTGGATATGGGTTGTTAATAGTATGGTTATTTTTGTTATTATCTTTTGTAATAACTGGTTTGATGTACGAGGAAAACTGGTCTGTTATCGCGAATAAGGTTGGAACTGCCGTATGTTGAGTATGAGGAAATTGTCAATTTTCTAGAAGAATGTAATTGTAAATTCTTTGATTTTGTCAAAAGTATGGTATATGGCCCCATACGTTACCCCCAGTAAAGAAATATATTTGTAAGATTAACGCATATATCTTTCGGTACATTTGGAAGGGGATGTAAGTACAATCCAATAAAAAGGGGTACGATGTGTTTACGTGAATGTGAAGGGGGTTTGGGAATATTCGATGTGTACTATAAAACTCAAGCTACCTTCAGCTGCATTGTATTAAAGGATGTTTTAAGAGGAATTGTTTTGAGTGTGTATTATTGTAAACTTAGGTTTAGTTATTCGTTATCGTTAAGAGATATAGTTGACGTTATCTAATGTAACACCGTCATTCTATTCGATTGCCAATGAGGTAAAAGGAAAATGCAAAGGCTTAAAAACTTTCCGTATGTTACATGCAAGGCAACTTATTATTATCTCAAATTGTCTTCAGAACCAAGCATTGAGAGTGATTACTCGCTACTAGATTGGGTATTGATTTGGAAACGCAGCAATGCTCCTTTTATAGTACTTTGGAGAGGGAATTTATATAAAGATATATGCATGAGATTTTGGCAACAAACCACAGACTGAAGATTTTAAACATTAAAAGTTCAGATTTATGAGATTTATGTGATGACTGCATTGAAACAGAATTCATATTGCATATTGTTTTAACCACAATAAGCCAATTTTCTTGTATTTTCAAAGTCGTGGTTGGGATTTGGTGTATGAACCCGGATAACTTTATAAAGATTTTAAATGTTAAATTTCCACTGTAAATCGAAACGAGATGATAATAGTGCGTTAGTGCACACATTTCACTGCATTTCATTTCACATCATTTATTTTCTTAAATAGTTTCGGAAATAATATAATGAATATTCTATAATGTAAGAAATATAGATAGAGAATTGAATACTTCCTATATGTAGCCCATCACACTCAAATACTGGTAATTCAACTAAGTTATGCCATAAATACAAATCTGTAGTACTACTATGAGATTCAGGCCCTCTGTAAAACGGTTTTTTCGCAATATTTTTTTATCTATGCATTTCATAAATAGAACGCTTATTCAGAATACGCATTATATGTACGGATAAATTTTAACTGCATTCTCCATTACGTAGGTTGAATAAATTTGGCACTTACAATGTAAAAGTGACTTTTTTTGAAGACGGGCCAACTTACTCAGAGAAAAGGTTTCGAATGCACTCGTTACGTAACTTATGATAGCATTTCTTCCCTCTTTCTCGATGGATGATTGGCTATACGTAACGAAGGCTATACCTCTGGCAACAATGACAAACAAATTTAAATACAAGCAAAGCAGCACACCCTTATGAACTCTGAAACCTCTCCACTGATAATTCACATAATGAACAAACCAACAAAATATGTTAATAAATACAAAAACACTTCGATTATTAGTCTAACTCCCAAAATATGTTTCCTAAGAAATTACAGTCTACTTTATAGGTCACAATCAGATTTAAAAGATGTAGGGAATAGTTGGTAATTTTCAAAAACATAGTAGACAAGCTTGATTTGATAACTGCTATATCCAATGTCAAGCAATTTTAATTTATTGGCTATCTATCTATTTACTGAAAAAAAATAGCCGGTACCGTATTTTGGCTTTAAACCTTCACCAGTAATTATCGTCAGAAAGATAACTTCATGAGGCTCCACCCACTTTGGCCTCGTTATAATTCAGGATAACACTGAAGGCTATCATGGGCATTGTTGGATTACAAAATTTAACTTCTGGCTATAAAAACTCATTTCTCGAGTAGTTGTAAGAAGTGCTAAATGATCGTCAAGGATCCCAGCAGTTGGACTAAACGTTTAATTCATGTATATTATGCATATACTGTTGCGGCACTACTGCTACAGTAGTATTACTACGCTAGCACAGATACCCCACCCACATCTATGTATCGTTCCGCCATTCATAAAGTCTTCGGGTTTCAGAGCCGATGGAACAAGGAGAATGAGTTTCTGTCTAGTGGATGGGCGGGGCAACATTTCGTCAAAAGGTGTTTACTTTGCTTACGTAATGAATGTTTTTCGACTCTAGGCTCGTAATCATTGGCCATGGCGTCGGCTAATTAAAACTATCGGGTTTAGGTTATTGATAATGCTGACAAAATTTGTGTGTGGTTGTAAAATATACATATGTCAACTTTCAGCTACATCCGATGCTTTGACAAGGAGCAAAGTCCAAAAAACCGTGTTACAGAGACCCTGAATCTCATAGTAAGTAGATTAGCATATCCAGTAATGAGTTCTTAGCATAGATAAATTAATAAAATAATATTCTTGCAAAGTTGATGCTTTGATAACTTATACAACCCACAGCTACAAAAAATGGTGTGTAACATCTTTGTGACCAGATTCGAATATTATTGGTAATACAGGTAATTATAGTCCAGTCCATCTAGGGAACAAATAGATACAGCTTAGCACAAGTTGGTAGAGTAGCCATTGACGGTTTTGTGATCCCTGGCCATATCCAAATAGCATATCAAATATCTACCATTATTTAAATAGTCAATCCAGGCGATATAGGGCGGAGGACAGAATGAGAGAGAGAGAGAGAGAAAGAGAGAGGTGCTTAATAATATTCATATGAATAGTCAGTTACAACAATATTTAAGGCATTTTTTATTTAGAAAATGTGATAACGATTAAAAATACGATATGACAAGATTCATAATAATCATTTTCCAAAAAATATATGATAACATGTTTCTTATAGAGGAAGGTCTCAAGTATATCTGTCAGATTAATAACTAAACAAGAATGAAAGCTCACTCTCTCTCTCTCGCTCTCTCTCTTTCGCTCTCTCTCTCTCTCTCCGTCCATGTATATTTCATTCAATATTGCATTTCTTTGCGTGATTATCGTAATTTCCCTCCTCCTCCCTTTCGAACCATTCTAACTATGTACTGTTTGTTTGAACGTGGGCCACTTTCAGGGCAAGAAGGGCATGATCTCACCGAATCAGGCATGGCGGGGTGACACCGCTTTTGTAACTGGCTGTACAATGTGCGTGTTGGTGGTAACAATGATAATAAAAGTGACATGAATAGCAGTATTTTAGAATGAAGTGGGTGTATATGCGCATATATATATGTAATGTATATATACTATATATATATATATATATATATATATATATATATATATATATATATATATATAACTAATTTCTGCCTGACCTCTGAACTTCATCCGTACGAAGCAAGATTGTTGTGTATTACATGCCACAAAATGATAATATAATAATAATAAAAAAATCGTATATACAAGAAGCTATAATGTTTGGCTCTGGAAAACTACTCCCCGGATACTTCGCCCTGTTCTGAATCCGTGTACATTCAGGTTTTAGCGATTTCTTTTTCCTTTCGGGACTACTGAGGTTCGTGTGCATCTTTCTTTCAATTATTTCGCGGTTCTCTGTCCCACTGCAGGTTTTCATTCCTGAAATATGCTTGCTCTTGAATGAACTGAGAAGATTAATTGCTGTTTAAAATGGTTTCATAGAATTTTACGTAGATTTATTCGCACGATAAAAACAGCCACAACACAACAACACCAGTAGTAATAATAATAATAATAATAATAATAATAATAATAATAATAATAATAATAATAATAATAATAATAATAAAGGCAAAGTAACGAGAACTGAAGGGATAAAGCTACCAGATGGGAGCAACATCAAACACATAGATGAGACTGGATACAAATACCTGGGAATAATGGAAGAAGGGGATATAAAACACCAAGAGATGAAGGACACGATCAGGAAAGGATATATGCAGAGACTCAAGGGGATACTCCAGTCAAAACTCAACGCCGGAAATATGATAAAAGCCATAAACACATGGGCAGTGCCAGTAATCAGATACAGCGCAGGAATAGTGGAATGGACGAAGGCAGAACTCCGCAGCATAGATCAGAAAACCAGGAAACATATGACAATACACAAAGCACTACACCCAAGAGCAAATACGGACAGACTATACATAACACGAAAGGAAGGAGGGAGAGGACTACTAAGTATAGAGGACTGCGTCAACATCGAAAACAGAGCACTGGGGCAATATCTGAAAACCAGTGAAGACGAGTGGCTAAAGAGTGCATGGGAAGAAGGACTAATAAAAGCAGACGAAGACCCAGAAATATACAGATAGGAGAATGACAAACAGAACAGAGGACTGACACAACAAACCACTGCACGGACAATACATGAGGCAGACTAAAGAACTAGCCAGCGATGACACATGACAATGGCTACAGAGGGGAGAGCAAAAGAAGGAAACTGAAGGAATGATAACAGCGGCACAAGATCAGGCCCTCAGAACCAGATATGTTCAAAGAACGATAGACGGAAATAACATCTCTCCCATATGTAGGAAGTGCAATAAGATAAATAAAACCATAAACCACATAGCAAGCGAATGCCCGGCACTTGCACAGAACCAGTACAAAAAGAGGCATGATTCAGTGGCAAAAGCCCTCCACTGGAGCCTGTGCAAGAAACATCAGCTACCTTGCAGTAATAAGTGGTACGAGCACCAACCTGAGGGAGTGATAGAAAACGATCACGCAAAGATCCTCTGGGACAATGGTATCAGAACAGATAGGGTGATACGTGCAAATAGACCGGACGTGACGTTGATTGACAAAGTCAAGAAGAAAGTATCACTCATTGATGTCGCAATACCATGGGACACCAGAGTTGAAGAGAAAGAGAGGGAAAAAATGGATAAGTATCAAGATCTGAAAGTAGAAATAAGAAGGATATGGGATATGCCAGTGGAAATTGTACCCATAATCATAGGAGCACTAGGCACGATCCCAAGATCCCTGAAAAGGAATCTAGAAAAACTAGAGGCAGAAGTAGCTCCAGGACTCATGCAGAAGAGTGTGATCCTAGAAACGGCGCACATAGTAAGAAAAGTGATGGACTCCTGAGGAGTCAGGATGCAAACCTGGAACCCCACACTATAAATACCACCCAGTCGAATTGGAGGACTGTGATAGAGCAAAAAAAAAAAAAAAAAATGCAAAACAAAAACGGTCTAACATGACTTACTCATGGATATGTAATCCTCGCATGAGAGTCTGTTTACTTGAGATGGCTATTTCTGAGTAGATTATTATACATACCGCTGATAATATAGGATATGACTTTGTCACATTCGAGGATATTGAATAGGAAACGCTAATCAGCCTTAGGAGTTGGGTGTAATGGGAAAATCAAATGAATTAAGAACTTTAAAGGTAGCGTGGATAATTAGGAAATGACTACAAGATCAATAGAGTTACTACAGAATCGAAGGAATTACTACAGGATCAAGGTGAAAAGAAACCTGGACAATCTGAAGTATTTAAAGAATTTTTTAGTGACTAAAAAATTCTGTGGAGATGAATTACAATGAGTAAAAAATAATTCACCGGTTGTTTTAAAATTCTCTTCGTGCCAGGAAGTCTCTGTTCTGATTTCCAGAGAACCTTATGCAAATGAAGTCATTCATTAGGATACTAAATATTTAACGACTCTTCCGGACTATTTTCGTAGAAATGGGAACAGTTATACTTTTAATTGCTATTATTAGTAGTAGTCGTTGTAGCTGTTAGTAAAAGTAGTAGCATGAGAAGCAATACTAACAGTTGTCGTAAAATATGTGGCAAAAATAAGAAATGAAGAAAAATAAAACAAATTAAGAAACATAAATCAATAAACCGTTAAACACAGATGTGAAAATACAGAAATTATTAGTAATTGATTGTTTCTGAGCAATGTTTAAGAAATAGCCAGAATGAATATGTTACCAGTAAATGTTTTGGAAAAAAAAAGAAAAAGATAATTTTGATATACGAAAAAACAAAACGCTTGACAAATTTTTTTCGTTTTTCCTCAATTTCTAGAAAGTATCTATAGATACTAAAATTTTTTGGCGTCGTTAGTAACTTGAATATGTTATGTAACGCAACCGACAGACATAGAGGGAGACGGTTCAATGTCGCAGGATAAATCGCTCGAGAAATATCATCTAAAGTTTTCATTCTCCCACACCAAAATGTCCCTCTTGCAAATGGAGAATCTTAAAGATGTCATCTCAGTCGGTGAGGATTGCTAACGCCTTGAGCTCTCTCTAAATGGGTTTTCTAGAGGTATATATATATATATATATATATATATATATATATATATATATATATATATATATACATATATTACCACTATATACACACATATATATATATTTATACACAGACATACATGCATACACGCCACACACACACACACACACACACACACACACACATATATATATATATATATATATATATATATATATATATATATATATATATGAATAAATTATACTGTTTAAACAGGATACGTCTCAAGTATAAAAGGTCCATTAAAACATTTTGGTTTATAGCTAACGACTCTATTTCTGTGGCCTGCTACCACCCTTATAGTCCATTAGCTTTACACGAAAGTGTTTTAATAGGCCTTTTATTCTTGAGATAAATATATATATCTTAAGAAGCTATTGTTGACAGATACAAACATGCCCTTCAGCACTTGACCTCAGAGAAAGAGAGAAGAGAGAGAGAGAGAGAGAGAGAGAGAGAGAGAGAGAGAGAGAGACTGCAGATATATATATATATATATATATATATATATATATATATATATATATATATATATATAATATATATATATATATAGGCTTTCGTTCTATTTGCCTGTTCGTATGACTATTAGTCTGACGGATTTTCTATTTATAGTAATTGATCGACCTGAATCATCCGGATTATGAATTCCTGGAAATATGATAAACGACTTGATTTGATATATACTATATCTATATATATATATATAGATAGATATATATACATATATATATATAGATATATATATATATCTATATATATATATATATATATCTATAAATATAATAATATATATATATATATATATATATACTATATATGATATATAATAAATATATACATATAAACTATATTCTTTTTATATCCCAAATGGTCAAAATCGACTGTTTATTGTTGCATTTAAACCAAAACCCCGTATTCGAATCTTGGCCATACCAGACGCAGCTATCAATTATAATTTTCCTTGGGTGTGAGTTATTCTATAGATGCAATATGTAGGGATATTTGCGGCTTAAAAAGCGACAAGTTTATGATTGAGAAAAATTCGTTTCTATATATATATATATATATATATATATATATATATATATATATATATATATATATATATATATATATATATATATATATATACCGTATCGTCCTTCTAAGTAATCATTAGAAGGTTCCACAGTAATGTTCTTGTTTATCCAGATGAAATATATTTTTGAAATATTTACAAAGATTATAGCTTTCGTCCATCCTTCTGTGATCAAGTCAGCAGAAGGATGGACGGAAGCTATAATCTTTGTATAGTATATTTCCACAAATATATATCGTCTGGATTAAACAATAATATTACTGTGGATCCCTCTACTGATATATGTGTGTTATATATATTTATATATATATATATATATATATATATATATATATATATATATATATAATATATATTATATATATATTATATATATATATATATATATATATATATATATATATATGATAACTTGTTTACGAGGTATATAACACGTGATGCCTGTATAAGTAAAGGTGATGCCACGGAGGAAAATGGAAAGGCGAGAAAGCCAAGAACTTTCGGTCTAACACGTGTGTTAGACCGAAAGTTCTTGGCTTTCTCGTCTTTCCATTTTCCTCCGTGGCATCACCTTTATTTATAATATTATTATATATTGCTACTTTCAAAATGCATATATCCCCTCCTTGACTGTATAAAATGTTATGTATAAGATTTTGCAACATTTTTCAGATTCCTTAGCTATCCTTAGAGTTGTAGGATGTATAAAATGTGTTCAGATTTTGCACAACATAATATAAAATGAATATATAACGCAGAATGTAGAAAGAGAGAGAGAATAACTTTGACCATTTGAACTAGGATTGTTTCCCTATTATGCCAACGCCTTGCAATAAGGGACCTCGAGGTCTTCGCTGTGTTTTGGGAATTCTGTCATCACATCTGATAGTGACTTTTGCTCAAGTCCGTTTCGATCGGGTATGTGTCTTTGTTGCGCAGGTTTCATGCGCATATGTCTTTGCTGAATGCCACATGCAGATTTCACAGTTCGTCTGTAAAGTTGCGTCACTTTTCGAAGCTTCTAGAAAGAATTATTGCCCAAAACGTTTTGTGTCATCTCCACTGTCCAGCTTTCGTAAGGAAGAGTTTTTCATTACATCTTAGAACCGCGTTCCGTTCAGACATCTCTCTCTCTCTCTCTCCCTCTCTCCCTCGACATACTTGAGATTATATTAACGTAACGTAAATTGGTCACTCATAACTTGTAGACTTCAGATTTGATATTTCTTAGAGTTCATTTAGTATTATTTAGTGTAGAATCTGAACAAACATTATATTAGTGTGTAACGGCGCCTATTTTTGTGAGTGTGAAACAAGCTGCAGCAAAGAAAGAAAATTGGTATACCAAGAAGGTAAAGTGTGTTATATTTTCATTAGTTGCAACTAATAACTAATAGTCAGTGGTTTGGTAAGAAACTAATAACTATTGGTTATAATGGTTTGAGAGAAACTAATTACATTTTTACACATTACAAATTTTTGTGTTTTGTGTCTGTTTCATTTGAAGTGATTTTTATGTTTTGTGCATTTATTCATTTTCTTATTGAAGTGTGTTTTTATTTTATATTCTGTGTGATTAATACTTTTTGCAGTTTTGGAATTTTCCACATTTTTCTGTTTTCATTTGCATTCACAATTTAATTAACTTAGTTATTTTCATTACTTAATCGTTGCACATTTAATTAAATTTAACACTTGTGAGTTCATTTGCATTTACTTAGAATTCTTTTCAAGTTTTATTGTTGTTTAGCGCTTGTGAATTAATTTCCAAATTTTAGATATTACCTAACACTTTTAAATTTTGATTGAATTAATTTTCTTGAATTTTGTGATAAATTAATTTTGATTTGATTTAACTTAATTGATTCAAGAATTAATTAAACTTTACTTTGCTTTCAAGTAACAGTAATTTTCCCTGATATTGTGAATTTCACTTATAAATTTTGAGTTAAATAATAAATTTTTGTATTTAGAATTTTTATAAGTATTTTATTTCTAACCAGTATATTTGCATATGATTATATTTAGCTTAGGTAGAAACATAGAGTGGTAATTGATCTGTTTCCCTTCAATTTACTTGAAGTGACTTAGAACCAGGGAAGTACTTAGACTTCTGAAATCAGGGAAATACTTAGACTTTTAAAGTTGTTGATGGAGTGATGCCCTTTGATTAATTTGATTACTTACAAGATTACCTCACACCTGTTTTGATGAACTTAGTCTGATTTTCTGCAATATTGGCAAGTTGTTAAGGGATCACTGTTGCCTTTAGAGTAGTATTCAGTCGTTTAGTACCTGTGATGAGGGTTCAGGTGTCAGGCTGTTGTGAGGTAACAATTAATGAAAGGTAAGTGTAGTAACCAGATACTTGGCACTTCGTCACAATATATATATATGTATATATATATATATATATGTATATATATATATAATATATATATATATATGTATATATATATATATACATATATATATATATATATATATATATATATATATATTGTGTGTGTGCTTATGCATATATATAATATATATATATATATATATATATATATATATATATATATATATATATATATACATATCATATATAAATAACTGAATCAGCAACATATCTGAAACAGCGTGTTAATGTTGGCGAATAATATCGGGAGCGCAATTAGAAAACTGGTCATAAAAACCGACTTCCGCGTAATTTGCCCCTTATTGGGACATTCTATAATTCCGTAGCCAAATTACTAATGAATGTTAAACATGACAGGAAATTAGGGCATGTAATGGAATCTGGTAATTAACCGTAATAGGATTAATTGGAGTATTCTTATTGGCTTTCACTTCGGGATGCGAAACCGCATAAACTTCCATGAGGAAAATGGAGGCTGAGTGCCAAAGCTGCTTTATTTATTTACGATGCCTTCCCTGTCTCTCTTTCTCTACAGGTACACTCACATACATATATACAATACAATACATACACCGTGATTCATATACATGTATTAAGCTACAAATGTCCTTTAATATCCAATTCCCTCTATACCTCGGAATTAATATATTTTCATATATGTTAACCGAATGTGAATTTTTAAATTGATAATAATTATTATGAATTAAAAAATTCTCCTTTGGTTAACATTGTATACGAAAATATATTACTTCCGATGTAGAGCGAATTGGATATTAAAGAACATTTGTAGCTTCATACACACGCACAGTGGGATTCATAAGGTTGAAAGGAGAAAATGTACATTATATATATATATATATATATATATATATATATATATATATATATATATATATATATATATACATATATACATACATACTACATATACATATACATATATATATTATATATATATATATATATATATATATATATGTATATAATGTACATTTTCTCCTTTCAACCTTATGAATCCCACTGTATAACAGGGTCGGCCGCTCGATTTAACTTCCTCCATCTCTTTCGATTCCTTGCAGCTTCTTCCCCCAGTCCCACCTC
>NC_087221.1:24251291-24263791 GCF_015104395.2 Macrobrachium nipponense
CGCTGATTAAAAGTCTAGCGTTGCTGTAGATGTCGATGTTCAGTATGCGCCCAGTTCTCTGTATGAAAGCTAAAGCTAGGCTCTTCAGAAGAAAGAAACCTGTTAAAATAAATAAAGTAATCGAGACTCGACGCAAAGAAAAAATAAGTAATAAATGTGCCTGTGGTGGCCTATGTTGGTGGTACCTACAGCGCTGTTAGAAGTACGATTATGACTAACTTTAACCTTAATTAGATTATATAAAAACTACTGAGGTTAGACAAGGGCTGCAGTGTGGTATGTTTGATGATTGGAGAGTGGATGATCAACATACCAAATTGCAGCCCTCTAGCCTCAGTAGTTTTTAAGATCTAAAGGCGGACGGAGAGACAAATCCGATACAATAGTTTACTTTACAAGAGAGAGAGAGAGAGAGAGAGAGAGAGAGAGAGAGAGAGAGAGAGAGAGAGAGAGAGAGAGAGAAACGACGGATATCTTCAAATTATCATTATTCTTGTAGATAAATATGAGTCCTTTCATTTCAATGGTGTCGCAATTAACTATTTTGACAAATTATTTATCAAGCTACGTATAGTGAAGAACTCATGATGACGCAAAACCAGTTATTTCATGAGAAACTCATTACTGCACACGTCACTTTACGAGTATAAGTGGATGAGGGAACTTATTCCGTCATTAAGTTTTTCTCAGTTTTTCGCCCAAGTAGGTTGCTATGAAAGCTCAAATTATTTATTTATTCATTTGTTTATTTGTTTATTTATGTTAAACTTAGGTTGTTTATTTATTCATTTTCATTTTGTTGTTAAAGAGCTGACTTGCAAAGGAGATACTGAAAGATCCATAATACATTTTTATTTTTACTTTGTTTTATTTAAGTACAAAGCCCATGAAATATTTAATGTATACATAATAAACAACGCAATAATCCACATACTTAGTAAACATGCAATAATCCATTTGCTTTCGTTTTTATATTTCTAATTTTCACCAAACATTTTTTTCGGTTGTAAAACCCTGAATAATTACCAAGGAGAAAATTCACCCCTTATATTTCTGATAAGTATGGCAAATAATAATTCTATTTTTAGGTTGACTAATTCTGTACTGAATTTAAGAAAAAGCACCAACAATTAATCATAACGAATTTTACACCTTATTTTTGTTTCAAGATGTAATGAGTTGAATGTCAACAATTTTCACACAGAAACAGGACTAAATTTAGTTCCTTTTACATACTACGCGATTTACATTTAATTTTGAAGGCGCTCATTTACTCAGGAAACAAAATAATGCTGAAAATGACGATAACGAATTCATACCATTTAAAATGATGTTTGTAGTTAAATGTTTACATGACGGGGGTTACTTAAAAAGGGAAATCTGAACAATTAAGCTTATATTTATTAATTTGTTTCTTGTTTAATTGGAAAATGATGACGTTGGCAAATTTCTGCATAGTAGTGTCTGTCTTATGTTGACTAGAGTAAAATCTGGTTTCATTATTTAAATGATAAAGAGTTCGAATTAATTTGTTTAAAAACTGGGAATCAAAGATAGTGATACCAAAAATGATAAAAGATTTGAAATTGTTAATTTAAGTTGAAATAATAAATTTTTGGGGTTTTTGTGAAAATCCTTCTGAAGCGAGTGGGACAATGAGGAGAAACTGAGTGCTATTTGTAAATATGAAAAATTAAATACATAAATACAAAAATCAACATGAAACCAAAAGAGAACTTCCTTGTAAAAGGCCACTAGTGTGAAAAATATATTACAAACGGTTGGTTTATGTAATATTAGGAGAGAAAAACAACGAATTAAACACGAAGTAAACTTTTTTTAATAAAAAAATTATATTAAGAAAAATGTACGAGTCAAATTTCTTATGTTTATAAAGTAACCAAAACTAAAAATTATTTTTAAAACGATGTTATTTTAAGATCCCATTTGTTATAAAACGAGAATAATTCGCTTTAAAAAATGCATAACTGAACATAAACCTTAAGTGATTTTTGACAAAAAAATAAATCAATAAATATTCGAAGAAAAATCTTAATCCCACGAGTCAATAAAATGGGAAAGTAAATTCACAGTTAGTTTTCCTGCTTGATTTTTTTATTCAAAATACATATTTTAAATAACAAAATCAAACAGGCATACTACTGTGGATTTCATTTCCCAAATAAATCAATTTTAAACGATGATTTAACATTGCAACTGCCGTCAAAAAGCAGCTAAAGAATTTTAATCAGTGAAGATCAAGTAATAAATATCTATTGATCAAAAAGGCAAAATAATAAGAAAGCATAAAAAGAATTATATGTACAAAAAATTAATCACCATTACATATCCATTACCACATAAAGTGTAGCCTTTTCAGTACCAGATTAAATACTTGCAACTGTCATTGCTAATTAGGCATATCAGCTGTCATTTAATAGTTCAGCACTGGGAGCTGGTAAATGCCATTACTAAATGAGCACAAGCTGTGAAACCCACTCGTTGGAATCCCACTCATAGGACGAGTTTCAGTCGACGAGTTTCACTGAAGCGTCCTCCATCAATTTTTGTTCCAAGGACAACCGACGCGAGTTCTGGCTGTAACGAAATTTCAGGCAAACCGTTTTTGCCTTCCGATTCGTTAAGCCCCGCAAACATTTATGATAAAACACAAAAGCTTGTTACGATGCAAATTCCATCTACGAACGGGTTCGCCTCGTCGAGTCGCGATCGGAGTTTTCGGGGAGTCAACTCCTGGTTTGACGCCTGCGACTTTCTCTTTGCATGGTTGGGGCTTAAGGGGGTGAGGGGGTGGGGGGTGGGGCGGTTTTTTTTCTTTCTGTTTTCGCTGCCCGAATTTTCACTGTCGAAGTGAGTTCATTTATGGTTTTGTGATGATGGCGGTCAGGATGATGTGCGATATGGGCGTATCAAATATGATATATATATATATATATATATATATATATATATATATATATATATATATATATATATTATATATATATATATATATATATATATATATATATATATATATATATAATATATATATATATATATATATATATATGTAGGTATGTATGTATATATGTATACATGTGTAAGGCCTAGGGTTTTTGATTAATAATATATTGTCCATGTGTTCCCTGTGACCTATGGAATGTGGAGAACAGTGCAGAGGTAACGACCCGAGAGTAGCTGAACAATGAGTTTCTAGGGGTGGCGTGAGATAAAAATGATTAGTTCGACAAGTCAATGCACGACAGTTTTATGAACTCTTCACAAAGTTCCTTTGTGAAACTGGATGCAGCTAGAACCGTGAGGCGCTAGCGAACTGTGTGTTCGTATGTGCGTGTGCGCCTCTTTCTGTTAAAAGTGTCATACCCAAGCCTATGGGAGGATTTTGAGAGGGCTTCAAGTCACAGGCAAGATGCCGTGGCATTCGCCGGGGGAGTTTTTTATTAACAGTGTTTTAGTGTCCGGTTGTTTGGGTAAGTGTTGAAGTGCTTTAGCCAAAGAGTGGCTTGTTATCTGTTTGACATTTTTTATGATAATATCCAATGTTTCATCTGTGATTGTCAATCTTGTGTGTGTACTTACCGGGATGTGTTCTGTATCTTTGAAACAGACGGATCTGGAATGCCGGGGGACAAAGAATTCCCAGAGGGGTGTAGACTTTTTGGTGACCAGACATGTTACATTTACGGGGTTTTTTGAGTTAGTCTGTAAGACTGGATTACTTGATTGATTGATTTATTTATTAGTTGTTAATAAACGTTAATGTTATGATGCAACTCTCTCATTTTCATTACCTGTTAGAATGGAGAGAAAGAGCTAGAGAGAGAGAGAGATTCCTTGGAGAGAGAGAGAGAGAGAGAGAGAGGGATTGCCGAGAGAGAGAGAGAGAGAAAGGCTGTGAGCAATCCGGTGTGTGGGTCTGCCTCCCGTTTCGTGTCACGCTTACCTTATGAATAATGGGGGGAGAATCCCCCCAGTTACAGTGGTGGCAGGCGGTTAAGAGGGGGTATAAAAGTTTTCTTTCTTTTCTATGCCTATGAACGCCAATGTAGAGATGGGTGGCCAGTTAGAAAATAAAAAGGGGTTATGGCTTAGCGATAGTTTTCGAACGACAAAGCTTTGAGGGATTGTGGAAAATTGTTAAATTGTTGGATCTCAGTTGCTAAGTGAAAAGGGGTAGAGAAAATATCCGTCCGTGGGATGGGGGGATGAGGAAAGAAATTTCTATTAGGGTCATCAAATTTGCTCGTACCGAGATTCTTCAGGGCGTGAGCCGTGAGACAAGTAACTCAGTTTGGTTTGTAAGTGACAGTTGCTAGGAGGTCATCTCGCCGATCGCGTTTGTATTGTGCCGACGAGATTTACGTGTTTTACGAGAATTTCGAGTTCTTGTTGTTCCCATTATCGAGTGGTGAGTGTTAAACTATTGTTTTGAGGGATGGGTTTTGTTTAAATATTTCAGGGTTATGGGATTGGTTCATGAGGTCAACAATTTTTCTTGTCTTTGCCCCATAGTGACGTGTTTTCTTTATTTGCACGTGTTTGTAATAGACGTATGCATTCGTCTTTGTTTAAAACATAGGGGTGTATTTTTCTATGCATGTGAACTGTGCTTAGATAAGCATATCTGGCTTAGAGACACAGCGGCCACAATTTTACGGGCTCAGCACATTTCTGCAGAGAGGCGCGTTGCATTGCGAGGGTACTGGCATCCCTCAGGGGGATAGTTGCATGGAGGGTACCACTGGCCTCCCTCGAGAGATGGTGCAGGGGAGGGCATTGCGAGATGGGCACTAGTGTATACCTTGGGAAGGGGTCCTCAGACACTGTTCAAGGGGAGATGGGGGGTACTACTGTGTATGCCTCGGGCTGTTCTGCCGCTTGACTGAGGGGTTGTTCTCAGGGGGGGAGAAACCTTTTTTTTTTCTCATTGGGGGTGAACTCCTTTTTTTTCTTTGTGTTGGGGGATGGGTTTGGCCTTGACCATGGATGCTAAGATATCAGCTGATTGATTAGTTGATGAAGTGAAACGGCCGTAGAGTCTTTTTTTTTTTAGGAAAGAGATATTTTTTTCTTTCTTGGAGGAAGAGAAAAGGAAATAAAAAGAGAATTGAAATGCATTCTGTGGATGTATGTTTTACTTGTGCCTTCGAAGACACAAATACATTGGGGAGACACAGATTATTTTTTTATTGTGTTGGAGAAATTACTTTGAAATGCCGATGATTGGTGTTGTATCTGTGTTGTGTGGCAATGGTGTTATGTCATGGTGTATGCTGGAGAAATTGTATGTCATGAGATTCAGCAATACTGTTGTATGCTATTTGAATTTCACCCTTACTTGAGATCTTTGCAAGAGAATTATTGCTATGGAGAGTTATTATTATTATTATTAGTAATTATTATACTTGAGATGTGTCACGGGAGGGTGGCTTAAGTATAATTATCATTACGGGAGACATATTTTATGAGAGATTTTGAGATATTTCATGGGAGATTGTTCTATAATTATTACAGATAATTATTCATGGAGAATTATTACAATGAATTAATGGGAGAAGTCTTGTGTTAATTAATTGTTGAGTTTTTGTAACTTTGGAGAATATTTTCAGTGATTCACGGGGATGAGTTTTGCTGAATCTTGATGAATCTGACTGAATCTTGGTGAATTGTGTTGAAACTTGCTGAACTTTTGCTGAATTTTGTGCTGAATTTTTGGAGAATGGACAAGCATTAACATTAGTGATATTTTTTTTGTACTGATACTGATGATTTTGATGATAGCAATTTTTTTTTGGTGATCTTGCTGATGATGATATTTCTGATACTGATTTTTTTTTATACTAATACGTGGGTGCCGTAATGCTGTCAAGGGTGGTAAAATCCTTTTTCGAATTTGGGAGGAACTAACAACACATTATTAATATTTTTTTTTTTCCTTTTTTTATGTGTTCAGCAGATAATTGCTTGACATCTAGTGAGTTACGGGAGATAGTGAACAAGGCCGTTGATTTTTTTTTTCTCCTTTTTGGAAAATTAGCCATCGCTGACAAGTTTTTTTTTACCAAGGGTGAATTTGAATTTATTTTTTCTCTCCAGTTGGTGTGGATATTTTTATAATGTCTCAGTTCGTGACTTAGAGTCATTGTTCGAGAACGTGTTTGTGTTTCAGCTATTTGATGCTATAGAGAAATATACGGGAGAATTTTTTGCACGTTTTGAATGCATACGTAATGGCACTACATTTTTTCTCTGGATATTTGTGTTCCAGAAATTGTGAGTTTTCTTGCACAATACATTTGTTGTATTTGTGACTACTTTGTGAGAGATAGGAAACTTGGTTAAGTTTCCTAGTGACTTATGTCGTAGTGCATATGGAGAAGTCTTTGCTTAGACACTGTGATTTTGGAGTTCTGTTATAAGGAGTTGTGGCACATTAGTGATTTTTTATAGAATTTTCTAGACAGTTTTATTTGCCGAGTTTTGCCCTTTTTTTTAGCAGTTATGCTAAACGGAGAGAGTTTTTATAGTTTTTGACTATAACATTGAGTTATTCTCTGGAGAATTGGAGTTATAATTGAGATATATTATTTGGAGTTATATTTGGAGGTATATATTATTTTGGAGTTATATTTGAGATATAATATATGGGAGATATATTTTTGGCCATTTTTGATATTTGCCAATGTAATGAGAGCTATGTTTAGTTCAATTATTTTGCAGCCATCTTTGTTGCAAATGGAGACATATTTGGAGATTATGGGGCAATATTTGTGAGTGTGTGAGTTAGATGCCTTGAGAGCACATTTTTTGGAGATATATTTTTGGAGCCTTGTTTTGTTCCACATGGAGTTATCGGGGAAATAGAGGTAAATATTTTGTATTTGCCGAAATAGAGGTGATTATTCTCTATTCTTGGAGTGGTATTGTTCTTTTTATTAACATATGGGTATTGGAGAAATAAGAGAGAATAATATGGGGTTGGTTATTAACCAAATGGAGGAAATATTTTTATAACCGGAGTGGTGTTATTATTAATATGGTGTCTCATAATGGAGTTGGAATTAATCTTTGGCGGGTGACCTTTTTTTTTGTGGTTATGGGAGTTTTTTTTTGAGACAAGAGAAGATTTCTGTGGTTCTCTTTTTTGGTTTCGTGACTATTTAGAGGCGAGTGTCATTACTGCATTACGAGTCATTTGGAGATGTGTGCATTTTTTATGTTCACAAGTGTGTTATTTTTGGAGGCATATAATTTGGGCAAAGTCATGTTGAGAGAATAAGTCTTTGAGACAAATTTTTGAACACATTAGTCATATCCTGGAGTTAATTCTGTGAAATGTGTCAGTTAGACCTTTTTTTTTTGAGAATCATGAGTTTCCAAACTTATGTGTCTGACTAGACAATTTTTATGCTACTGTCTGAGCATAGGTCCGCAGGCGATTTTTCTGCTGACAAGCGATGTGATGAGCCATGTGCTGACTTTTTTCCTCTGATGATGATAGATCAGAATTTTTCGCAATATCTGGAAAGGTTGACAATAGCATTTCACGAAAGCGCATGTGTGAGAGTTTTTTTTGCCTTTTTTTTCTGGCAAATTCCCCCATAACTTTTACATGGAGCATTTCTTGGGAAAAACGTGGGAGTTATGCATATTATACATGTATTATATATTTTGTGATTGGGGAAATCTACTTGTGATTATCCTTTTTTTTTATTATTTTTCTTCCTTTTCCTTGAGAGATATAATTTGGGGATTGAGTTTTAAATGGCATTTCTTTTTGGACGGGAGATTTGATTTTACCGGGAGATGTAATTTTTCTGGGGTTGCTGTTCACGTAAATGGGAGTTTGACATTAAGTCTCATTGTGATTAATTATTTAGCAGTAAAGGGGTTTTTGCTTTTAAAAGTTGGAGATTTTTACTGATTTTGTGGGTTGTTCAAATATCAGAGTTTGAGAGAACATTTTTTGGGTCTGGGTGTGTTACGAGATTCTTTTTTTTTCCTTGGGCTCATTGCGATTTTTGTCTTTCCTTTTTTTTTCTTGTGAGCACATTCGAGTTTGAAATGTGAGTGCAGAATTCCGTGGAGTTGCTGTGATTTCTGAGTTGTGTGTGCTGATGTGTGAGTTTGGAGAATTGAGTTGGAGAACTTGATGTTTTTTTTTTCTTTGAGAGTTGTGATAATGACCTATGATTTAGTAGTCATATTAAAGGGAGTTAATTGGGAGACGTTCAGTTGGTATTTCTGACCTTTTGAGATCATTGTTTGAAAGAAGTAGTATGTCTGGGTTAATTTTCTTAGATTGACCAAAGACTTGACTGACATACTAACACACACCATATAAGTCGTTTTCTGACACCAGCAAGACGTCCACCAGCCGTGAGGATGCTGTCGTGTTGCCCAGGGTGATTACAAGAGTTTCCACGTGGGTGTTCAAGAGAGTTCTACAGCGTGTTTTTTGGGGATCTACAGAAGCCGTGAGAAGTCTTCTACAATGAGGGAGGCATTCCGTCTTCCTACAGCTGCTACAGTCTGCTACAGGTGCAGCTACTTGCAGACAAGCAAAGAGGGATATTCAAGAAATGCAGAAAATATGAGAGAAAATGCGTCTTGTGTTATTGGGAGATAAAGCGTGATAAGACTTTATTTTATAATGCCAGAGACGTGCAGTTTTTACTTGTATTTTGTTTTAAGCCGGCCAGTGTTTTGTGTTATAAGGAATTTTGCTAGGCGGGGGCTAGCATATAAGGTGGCCGAGCTATCTGTAAGGCCTAGGGTTTTTTATTAATAATATATTGTCCATGTGTTCCCTGTGACCTATGGAATGTGGAGAACAGTGCAGAGGTAACGACCCGAGAGTAGCTGAACAATGAGTTTCTAGGGGTGGCGTGAGATAAAAATGATTAGTTAGACAAGTCAATGCACGACAGTTTTATGAACTCTTCTCAAAGTGCCTTTGTGAAACTGGATGCAGCTAGAACCGTGAGGCGCTAGCGAACTGTGTGTTCGTATGTGCGTGTGCGCCTCTTTCTGTTAAAAGTGTCATACCCAAGCCTATGGGAGGATTTTGAGAGGGCTTCAAGTCACAGGCAAGATGCCGTGGCATTCGCCGGGGGAGTTTTTTATTAACAGTGTTTTAGTGTCCGGTTGTTTGGGTAAGTGTTGAAGTGCTTTAGCCAAAGAGTGGCTTGTTATCTGTTTGACATTTTTTATGATAATATCCAATGTTTCATCTGTGATTGTCAATCTTGTGTGTGTACTTACCGGGATGTGTTCTGTATCTTTGAAACAGATGGATCTGGAATGCCGGGGGACAAAGAATTCCCAGAGGGGTGTAGACTTTTTTGGTGACCAGACATGTTGTATTTACGGGGTTTTTTGAGTTAGTCTGTAAGACTGGATTACTTGATTGATTGATTGATTTATTAGTTGTTAATAAACGTTAATGTTATGATGCAACTCTCTCATTTTCATTACCTGTTAGAATGGAGAGAAAGAGCTAGAGAGAGAGAGAGAGATTCCTTGGAGAGAGAGAGAGAGAGAGAGAGAGGGATTGCCGAGAGAGAGAGAGTGATAAAGGCTGTGAGTAATGCGGTGTGTGGGTCTGCCTCCCGTTTCGTGTCACGCTTACCTTATGAATAATGGGGGGAGAATCCCCCCAGTTACACATGCACGCAAACAAAAATATATATATATATATATATATATATATATATATATATAGTATGTATGTATGTATGTATGTATGTATGTATGTATGTATGTGTACATATATACTATATATACTATATATATATATATATATATATATATATATATATATATGTATATATATATATATATATATATATATATATATATATATATATATATATATATATATATCATATATATCTATATACATATATATATATATATATATATATATATATATATATATATATATATATATATATATATATATATATATATATATATATATATATATATATATATATATATGTACACGCGTATGTAATCATGTATATGTGTATATGCTTCTTTGTGTGTATATGTGTGTTTGTAGACGCTTTTGCACATTACCGTGCAAAACATTTAGCCTTGGTATAAGCGAATTTACCCTAGAAAACGAAAGAAAAAAAAACTACCCAGCCCCTCCAAAAATAAAAGACTCAAAAATACAAGTTCATAAACTTGAATTTAAACGTTCTTGGTCCTTCGGAGGGTCTTAATATTATGGTAATTTCTTCCTTCGAAAAAGAAATGTTCTTTTAGGTAACCTGCTTCGTTACCTTAAGTACCTCGTTATAAACATATTAGCGTGAAATAGAGCTACAATATACATAGAAGAATATATCGAATATCTAAAAAGTATTTAACCTAAAATACAGGGGTCATATTTTCTTGATATATGGGTGCTGAACTCATTAAGGCTTCTTGTAGGAAAAATCATTCTTTGTAGGGCCCGGTGTACTCTTT
The DNA here is from genome assembly GCF_015104395.2 of Macrobrachium nipponense. Classification (NCBI taxonomy): domain Eukaryota; kingdom Metazoa; phylum Arthropoda; class Malacostraca; order Decapoda; family Palaemonidae; genus Macrobrachium; species Macrobrachium nipponense. The sequence goes on from NC_087221.1 coordinate 24,261,795, forward strand.
GTGTGTGTGTGTGTGTGTGCGTGTGTGCGTGTGTGTAGATGCTTTTCCTAACTCTAATAAAGAGATTTAATCTGCCAACGTAATGGGTGATAATCATTCTGAGAAGGCACGGTGTATTCTGTGTGCGTATGTGTGTACTATTCATGTGTGTGTGTACTATATGTGCGGATGCTTTCCCTATCTCTAATAAAGATATTTAATCTTCCATCATAATAGGGAATAATCATTCTTGGAAGGCATGGTGTATTCTGTGTATACATGTGTATGTGTGTGTATATATGTTTGGATGCTTTCCCTATCTCTAATAAATATATTTAATCTGCCAACATAATAGGGAATAATCGTTCTGAGAAGACACGGTGTATTCTGTATGTATATGTGTATACATGTGTGTATATGTGTGGATGTTTTTCCTATCTCTAATAAAGAGATTTAATTTGCCAGCATAACAGGGGAGAATCCTTTTCGTAGGGCGCGGTGTATTTTGTGTATGAGTGTGGGCATGTTGTCTGTCTATGTGTGTTGGAGCGTGTGTGTAGATACTTGTGTGCATCTAATGAAGAGATTGCTTCTCTAAGAGAAAGTGAATCATGGATTTTTTTATCACACTTTTGTCAGTCTGTCTGTGCGTATATTTCAACATACATAAACTAAAGAGGCGCACAATTAAATCTTCAATAACTATAAAACATCGTTTATTCTTTATAAACAGACTGTTAGTGAAATATTAAACATCACATATACCAAAAAAGGAAAAAAAACTGTCCCACACGCACACAGGAAAAAATAGCTCAGACTTAAGCAGATCTGAAAACAAAATAAATAAAAAACCTGCGCGCTCAAAGGCAAATCCGATAAGGAGGGTTATTAATAACCAAAAAGATAAATTTGACATAAAACAACCCCTTGACAATTACGTTGATGTACGACAATATAAACACTCACATCAAACGGAAATGCAAAGTCGAACCGAAGAAACCCTACAAAGAATATATATGTATAAATTTCGTCAAAGTCTGTCTGGCGAAAAAAAAAAATGACCAACCACAATAAAATAGGCTAACCACAAAATCCAGCCTAAAGAGTCCTGGATAATTAGCATAAAATGGGGAGTGCTTGTTAAGCCAAGCATGAAATGAGTGCTTATTTTTCATAATTGGCAACTCTGCCTTGAGGAAGGGAAGGCTTCCTCATAATTAAGGTGATTCTCTCAAGGCACAAAACTCTTTCGATAAATAATTTTCTCTTTTTCCTTCGTTAAATTGCTGCAATACTTCTTTACCTCAGTCTTTGTTTATTTCGAATGAGGATCATTTTTATCTGTAATTGACACTCTGCCTCGGTGACATAATCTTGTCTTTTTTTACATCTTTATTCTTCTGACAATCGTTGTTTATCTATTTTTTTCTTTGTTTGTTTCTGGCGTTGTTTATTTATCTCGAGGATTTTCAGTTCTTCTTAATTCATGTGATCCCTCTAGGAAACATACTTATTTAATTCTTCTGGTCTATCTTCCTTTAACTTTTTCTCCTTTCACATTTTCTGTTTTTATTTAATCCTTAGACTTTATTCATCAGTTAAGAGGATGTTCATTAATCCTCTTCTTTAGGAAATTTATAACAGTTTTGTCAACTCTCTTACCTAAACCTTTAACCCATCGTCTTTCTGTTTCCCTTTCTAATATCAGGTTGAATGTGGTTTTGACGTATCCCTTCAACATTATCTCCAAATTTACCTTTTGCTCCTACAAAAAAATTAGCCTGCTTAATTCTTGCTCTTTCAACATGGCAGTCTTAAACGTGAGCGCCTTTGAGAATCCCTCATTAATTAACCATTTCCTTAATAAACCCGGTTGTTATCTGTGAAAAAAGAGAATGATTATTATTTATTATGGAAGTAATTAGAATCACATTAACTGCTGCACTTTAATTAATTTTCCAAGCTGCTTTCGTTTGCCTTCGGCTGTCAAGCAATTAGTTGAAGAAGTATAGTTAATT
>NC_087221.1:24268791-24271291 GCF_015104395.2 Macrobrachium nipponense
GTATTACAAGTAAGAAAGTATGTATCTATATATATATATATATATATATATATATATATATATATATATATATATATATATATATATGTGTGTGTGTATGTGTCTGTGTGTTTGTGTGTGTGTGTGTGCGCGCATGCCTATGCAATTGTGGGTGTCTGAGCTCTTGGATATGAACGATTTTTCAGCGCCACCAACCCATAATCACGAACACAACATCAAATACCGTTAATGTTTGCCCAGCATTCAGTAATTTACCACCGAAATGAAATGCCTCTGTTCCATCATGTTTTGAAAAACACCAACAGTGTTCAGAGAAATTTACTGCAAATGGCATTCGCCGGCGATAGAGACCTCATGGCGGCATTAACAGCGATAATGGTACATGTTTTTATTGCGAATCGTTCACTAATTCGAATTTAATTATTAACTGGGAATGATAGGCCGCGTGGCTCTTTATGGAATAGTTCCAGGTACGTTTAGCATAATAATAATAATTTAGGCATCCCTTTGATATATCGCATTTCTCTTCTTTACTGTTTTTTCTATCGTATTTTTATTTTTATTTATTTATTAATTTTTTTTGCAAACTAAAGTACCTACCATGTGACCTAACACTGACCTGTCATTATCATGCCATAATCACATCTGGCTATCTAAAAAAAAACAAGTAATAATTCACAAAAGTGTCAAGAGCACACTTGAAGTTATTATCCTTTACACTGAAGTCTAATCACGGTCTTTGTCAGCGTAAGGAAAGTGCTCCATATATAAATAGCTTTGGGATTCGTCATCGCAAAGTGTTACTTGGTACACTGCAAACAGTAACGTAATGATAATACAAAAAGATATTCTTTCATAATCATTTTTCATTTACACTGAATACCAAGAAACAGACGTAATTAGCTGAGATATCACTTCGCTGGAAAGTTCATATAGTTTCGATCACGAAATACTAAAATCAAACTTTTGCGCAGAAAAATAAATATTATTAGTTCATAATTTAACCAATAGAAGGGACAGAAGGCGTAATCATGAAGGTGTATGACTGCAGATATAGGAAAGTGAATAGTTGTGATGCTTTTCACCAAAGAGTAACAGAAAATTCAGATTTTAGATTAGTGGTTCCCAACCCCAGGGTCGCGAGGGTATTTCTGAGGGTCGCCAGAGGGTCTTACAAAAATATATGTTAATAATCCACAGGTGGTCACATTTTTATTTTTAGTAATGTAACCGATTTACTTTAGTATGACAAGGTAAAGATTCTACTGTGCACATAGTAACTTTTCATTCCCATTTCAAATATATTGAAATTCATAGTGCTAGTACATATAAACTGAAATAAAATAACGAAAGCTCATAAGCATTTTGCAAGTATAACTGTAATATGAAATGGTTGGATTTGTTATTACAATTAGGGTCGCAACCAAAAAATGGTTGGGAAACACTGCTTTAGATGAATATTGATTACATAAGCAGGATTTTTTGTACAATAGAACCTTGTTCAGAACTCGCAAAAGAACCCGGAAATATACAAAGAAAGAAGAAAAATTGTAAGTTACAGAGTGAGAAAGAACGGTGAAAAATGAAATAAAAAAAAATCAGAATAAAATACTTAATCTTTTGGCAGACAAAGGTTTTCATTGCACTGCACAACAATTGTCCTTTGTACTGTTGGTTTGTCAGTCACTTAATCGGTTTTTGCACTATTTAGAATAGTTTAAAATGTTCTTAGTCACTCTTATCTCTACAGGACGTGCAGTAACATCAACGTAATGAATACGAATCTCTCTCTCTCTCTCTCTCTCTCTCTCTCTCTCTCTCTCTCTCTCTCTCTCTCTCTCCAGCTTGATCTTTCTTAACAAAAGAATTCCAGAGGTGGGCTATTAGAAACTACTTTATATTGGACTTTCCATAGAAGATGTCATTTATGGGTCTCTCTCTCTCTCTCTCTCTCTCTCTCTCTCTCTCTCTCTCTCTCTTCATTCCCATTCATAAAAATAACATTTCAAACCTCTGAACGCATACGACTGCCTTAAAAAAAAATTCTCATTAAAAGTAGCTGTCGTCTATTGTTAGATAACTTTGACCTAGAATTCCCATCTCGTATTCTAGAAAACCTATCTGGATGACTCTTTCCTCCGGCTAATAGGATGTCTATCCAAGTAATTGAAGTGTCTTTTCTTTCTTTACAAAATTGTGTCATTTATATTCTCCGTAACGAACTGGGGCTGGGTATGGGTTTATGGCTCTGGTGGTTGTTACCTCAGTATTTATTTTCCTTTATTCTATCTTATACATTTTTAAAATTCTATTTTATAATTTTTTTTTTCATAGGGGGTGGGTTAGTTTCAGGAAATTTATGTAAACTTTTAATTATGGTTAATTCATTCTCATTATTTTTGTTGAAGCTATTTTTTTTTAAGAAAAATAACTTTACCTTTGCTTTGGTTGAAATTAATAGTTTTTTTTCTTTGTTTTTGTTTTTTATAAAACAGGGTGA
>NC_087221.1:24276291-24283791 GCF_015104395.2 Macrobrachium nipponense
ATAGTATATATATATCTATATATATGATATATATATATTAGTATATATACATATAAAAGAGAGAGAGAGGAGGAGAGAGAGAGAGAGACGAGAGAGAGAGAGAGAGAGAGAGAGAGAGCCGTAGGCCGTGCCCCGCCGGGAAGCATTAACGAGCAAAGCACTCGAATCCCGTCAAGAGCCGTTGGTGGGATCGCACGAATCCCGCCGTCACTCACAAACAATATTTGTTTTAACTTTTCGTTTTAAACAGAAACAGCAGCCGGAGCCGTAAGCCGCTTTCTTGTGTAAGCAGCCTAAGGCACACTGTAAAGTTAATGTCAATAACACCGTTGCGTCGGTTATCAAAATATGCTGGTAAAAAAAAAAAAGAAAATCGCGTATGCAAAATTCACTGCTTTTGGGTAGCAGGCTGCCAACAGATTGGTTGATTTCAGGTTGTGTAGTCAAGCAGACTGCTTTGTGTATACATGGATATATATATTATATATATATATATAATATATTATATATATATATATATATATATATATATATATATATATATATATATATATATATATATAATATATATATATATATTATATATCATATATATATATATATATATATATATATACATATATATATACATATATATATATATATTTATATATATATACATATATATATATATATATATATATATATCTATATATAATATATAATAAATTAAGAATTTAAAAGCCGGAAAACTATTCTCACAAGATTTAAAAAATATATACAACATTAAAGTTAAATGAATGAAATGTTAGAAATATGTACATGAAAATGAAAGTTAACAGAACATACAATAAACAGAAAATAACAGTGGTCAGAGTTACATAATATAAGGTGAAGGACCGACCTACAGGAGTGACAGTGTTAAACTGTTAAACTGAACGTAAACATAAACAATGCAAGTCAAGACAAATACAGAGGGGAGGAGGACGTATGTATGTTTAACAACAGAACAATTTGTTTCATAAAAAGTGATTCTAAAATAACAAGGTGTTGAGGGTTGGTGGTATGGCCTAAAATGCAGAAGCCTCGATTATCGATAAGCATTTTATAAATTTTGGAGTGAAATTCTGCTACCAGTACGGAAGCTTACGCCACGATGAGAATCAATACGCATCTTAAGGAGTCTACTGGTGGATCTCACATAGGTCCTTGTTGGACATTCAGGGCAAGTATACTTATAAACAACACCAGAAGACATATAAGGTGATAATGGCACTATAGTTTTAAAGAATGAAACGACGGTGAAAGGGTTATTAGGAATTAAATAAACGCCAATGGCATAAAAATGTTCCTGAATAATTTCTGTGAACATTTTGTGAAATTTGAGGTCATGGGTAAATGGAAAGCATACGTAAAACTTTATTTTTGGGACAGTTAAAACAGTAATCAAACCACCATTACTTAATTCCCATCTTAGCTTAAAAGAGACGTAATGGGTTTTAGTCCAGTATACTTTGGTCGAGGATCGAACCGCGCTTCTCACCAAATGAGGCTGTGATTGTATGTGAATATGTATATATGTGTGTATTGTAAATATGTAGTATATACTGTTGATATATGTTCAATATATTTTGAATTGTTTTTAAGTGAAGCCATAATACTGTTCTAATAATGGTTTCATTTTGAAGGAATTTATATGAAACCTTTACTTATCTTTTTTCCTAACAATAAAATGTTTCTCTTGAGCAAAAAAGAGGTCTATCTTCACTTGCTTTAGTCAGGCTCTGATTGATTTTCCTTTCAGTAGGAATCAACAGTAACTCGTTCGGTTTTTGTCAGTGAAAATAGAATAATGGAAATGGGTAGAAAATGTTTTTAAAGTAATGCTAGCATGGCGAGAGGGAAAGTTATGTAATGCATTTGCCCTCAGTCTGTGACAGAGGAAATGCTAAATAACGACTGATTGTGTATGATTTGATTATCATATAATGAGAGAAGAGTAGAGCTTCAGTAAACAAATGGAATCAGATAAACACACATGAATTCTAAATCATGGAATCATCTCAGTTATACACTTACCAAAGAAGCAAATCTTCGCCGAATTCTCAAGCATGCAACTGCCCCAGGCATGAATTTAGTGCAGAATGTACCAAGAAGAAACTTGATGTTTCTGCTCCTACCTCGAAGACATCTGGCTAAAAGGAGAAACAGACGCGTTAGATCCCACTGTTGACTTAGGTGTTTAGTCGTCAAGAAGACATGCCTTTGGTACTACGTCCCAATCCCGTCCCGGAATACCCTGCTCCTGAGGATTACTTGCTGTAGGAGAGGTGCTAGTACTAAGCATGTCGGAGGCTCCTACGGACGCCGTGTTTAGTAGTAGACCATCAGGGATCGAAGTGTGATATAGACCCAGCTTTATATTGTGTGGTCGACAAATTATATTAATAAACGATATCTTTGTGCGGCCGTCTGATTTACTCAGCACGATTTTACCCTGGACTTTTACGAAGGTGGAGCCATACCGAGTTAATACCGGAGAAGATCTTCGCATTCGCTGGAGCCCTAAATAGTTTAAAGATACTTGAATATTGCCTCCGCAAGCTGATAAGGGGAAGAAGCGTAAGAGGATTTATGTACATATGTCTGTTACCTTAATCTCTCTAAAGCCACTTATCAGGGAAATGTCTGTTACTAAAAGCATGAGAGCTTTACGTAAATAAATAGTACCCTCTGTCTGTCTGTCTGTCTGTCTCTCTCTCTCTCTCGTCTCTCTCTCTCTCCATCTCTCCCTCTCTCCTCTTCTCTCTCTCTATATATATATATATAATTATATATATATATATATATATATTTATATATATTATATATATATATATAGTATATATATATATATATATATATATATATATATACATACATATATATATATATATTATATATATATAAGATAGGTAATCAGATACCATTAGCGAAGCAATTTTCTACAGTCTCTTTATTTACTCTTTAAAGGAACAGAATAATAATACACTTGTTTGGCATACATCTGAGCCCTAATCCTTTTCCGCGATCGTTAAGTTGTGATAAATGGGCACGCAGGCTTTACATTGATAAAGTGCCTGAATACCTTTCAAAATGTTTCGCTCTCTGTCATCATTTATCGCCCAAAAAACAACAAAAGATGCAGATGGCGTAAAGTGATAGGCCCGGCATTGATCAATGGGAACTCCTAAGACATATATCCGGCCGTTCTTCCTCCTGCTGAAAGCTTAAGCCTAAGTCATTATCGACTTAACCGAACGCAGGTGAAGGATTTTTATGTATTTGTTGGCTTTAAAAATCCTAAGGCCATTTTTGATCATCCTGTACATTTAATTGGGTTTTAGTGGTTTTACATGATGAAGTTATTCTTTTACCTTTCGTCCCGTTGAGCATAGCTATTCGTAAATAAAAGAACCAACGAACAGATCATGAAAAGCAAAGAAAATTCGGTAAGGGATTCCAATGTAAGACTTTTGTCCTTTGGAAAATATTCCAAATGTTGAGACCCCACGGTGTTATTGAAATATAGGCAATAAGAATTCTAAATATTAAAAACACATAATTATGAGCTTTGATTTAAAAGCAAGAGTCCTTCACGATATTACGGTAACTGGTTTTGGGACTAATTAAGGAAAGAATGTGGCGGACCTGGAAAAAGAGTCAGAAGTACCATTTTATCTGATAAGTACAGGCTCTTGAAGTAAACAAACGAGATAGTGTGAGGAGGCAGACTTTGATTTTTTTTTTAACCGATACGTAACATTCCCATAATCGAGGAGAATATTATTTAACCTCTACTCTGTAAGGAGGCCGAATTGAAGTTTATTTATTTATTCTTTTACGAATACGTAACATTCCCAACATACTACACATTGAGGAGAATATTATTTAACCTCTACTCTACATCTCTCGACCCCTTATCTTGGTTAACCTGAGTGGGGAGCAGCAGCCATGTTGAAATACCCACGATTCAATTTAGAGTTAGGTGTCGCGTTTTACTTATTTATTTTTTCTAATATGCGATTTGGATTTGGTTTAAGCCTCTCTCTTTTTTCTTTTTTTCTTTTACTTCGGTTTCTTCTGTTTTATTCTTATTTCTTTGGGTGTGGGCTACAAAAGGACATTAAACTAAGGACATTAAGCTGTCCCTGTGTCTTTTGTATATAATAATAGAAAGCACGCTCACACATACACACATTGACTTTACTCCAATCGTGTTAGATTTTTTTATTTTACCGGGAGAAATTGGACTTAAATCCTTTAAATTTGTGACATTCGAATCGTTTCCGTTGTTTAATTAATCTCCTCAGCCTAAAAGCATAGTGAGCTTTTAAATGGACGGAGAACACTTTATGTTTTTTCCGGCATTTTACGTTCAAGTCAATAATTACAATAATTAGCTTACTGTCATTAGGCACTAGATAATGAAACAGATAGCCTTTGGTAATTAAAGAGGCGGTTTTGGAATGACAATGGGCAAAAATGTCTAAATAAATGTTTGACAAACAAAAGAGTAAACCAGTTGTTTCAGCCTCGAATTGTAGCTGTTGATGCCATGTTCTCGGATGGGTGACCTTTTTCGGGAGGAGCATTTCCCTAACGTAAAATTATTTAAAAACGGAATGCTTATGAAAAATAATGTGTAGGGAGATTAATATTCCCAAAACAACATTGCACGTAAAACGTAATTGGATGTTAATCATACTTTGGATTATAACTGATAATTAAGGTTTGACTTTCTGTCCTCCTCTTGAATCGCTGTCATATTTGACGGTATGGTGCAATTAATAATAATAATAATAATAATAATAATAATAATAATAATAATAATAATAATAATAATAATAATAATAATAATGGACACAATTTTCTGTGTCGAAAATGATGACAATGGTTGCAGGCCCACAATAATATAGCATGTGAGTATATGGCCTTTAATGGATATTAAAAACTTTCGAACCTTGTACTAGGTTCATCTTCAGTCAAGATGAACCTAGTACAAGGTTCGAAAGCTTTTAATTAATTAATATTCATTAAAGACCATATACTCACATGCTATATTATTGTGGACCTGCTACCACAAGAAGAAGAAGAACAACAACAACAACAAGAAGAGGAAGAAGAAGAAGAAGAAGAAGAAGGGTATGGGATATGCCAAAGGAAATTGTACCCATAATCATAGGAACACTAGGCACGATCCCAAGATCCCTGAAAAGAAATCTGGCAAAACTAGAGGCTGAAGTAGCTCCAGGACTCATGCAGAAGAGTGATCTTGAGAAACAGCGCACATAGTAAGAAAAGTGATGGACTCCTAAGGAGGCAGGATGCAACCCGGAACCCCACACTATAAATACCACCCAGTCGACTTGGAGGACTGTGATCGACAAAAAAACATAAATAATAAAAATAATAAAAATAATAATAATCTAGCAGAAGAAAGGAACGAGGGAAAATGAAGAAATTCCGACAAAAATTCAAGAGGAACCGAGAGTCGTCGATTAAGAGGCTGAGATTAGTTTGAGGATTCCAGCCGGAGCCTCGCATCGCCACATACGGTACCTGGAACCTGGAACTGACGATGGAGAAAACAGGCTCCGGTGATATTTTCTCTCTCTCTCTCTCTCTCTCTCTCTCTCTCTCTCTCTCTCTGCCAAACTTTGCCAATATCGGGACCATTCGCCCGGAAGGCATAATGGTAAAAGGAAAACTCCCAGGAAGATTTGTCCGAGTGGATGATAAATTTCATCGTTATTTTTTTTTCTTTTAAATCTCATATTATGGAAGAAAGTTGAAGTTCCTGTAGCCTCTTTGATCAGGCGATTTCATCGGAAGGGGTGAATTGATCGAAATTGCGATGGAAAGTAGGCATCACATAATGTCTGTCGTAATATGACATGCGCGAAGTTAGCAAGAGAAAGTATACATGCCTGCATATGTACATAAAACTTGCATACATCTACAATTACGTGCATGAATACTGTGATCTTCAGCGCCTTTTTGTGAGAGGTAAGCCCTGTATACTAGAATTTTATGCTTGCTCTGAAATCTGCAAAGACTGAATCTGTAAGTTACGTACGATATGATATGTATGTGTATGTACATAGGTGCATACATATATGGAATAAAAAAATTGGTTGATATATATGATATATATATATATTATATATATTATATATATATATATATGTGTGTGTGTGTGTATATATATATGTATATATATATATATATATATATATATATATATATATACTATATATATATATATATATATATATATCTTACAAGTGAGTAATGTTAGTGAATCACATATCATGTCTTGCTTGGAGACAGGCTGAGCTGTAGGGTCAGCTTTCTTGAGTCAAGGAATTTGGTACGGAAGCGTTTTAACCGAGAGACCGCTCGTCTCGTCGTCAAGCATGTACATTCGTTTGTACGGATGTTACAGGTCTAATAGACCAGGGCACTTGCGAAATCAGCTGAATTTGGGAGAGAACATGCGGTAAGAAGGTTGAAAAGGAATTTCCGGTCAGACTGAATCTTAGGGTAAGACGGGCAAGTCACGAGATTAGCTAGGCCTCGATATGGGTTTCAGGGACCCCTATAATAAGACCTTTTTCCTTCCAAATTTGCTGGTTGTTGTTTACCACTTTTCTGGCAGTGCACGAGCGGTGTATGAAATCCCGCGATTCCAAGACACCCAGCATCTCTCTCAGTCGAAGCGACACCTAAAGCAAGGCAGATGCGCCTCTTCTCTCCTCCTCTGACGGGACGTCAGCCCTTTGTCCAAACGCTGGTGGGACTATCTTCAGAGCATGACACATGTCCAAGCCTCAAGGATTTATGGTACGTCTAGAAAGTGTAAACTCCAAACCAGCTCTTTTTCTCCAAGACGATTCTTGCTAATTTCATTTTCAAATTTCCCTTGTATCCCTCTTACATCAAAAGCCCTTTGTCCTCATCGGGCCATGTGCTTCCCCTTGTGACTTGTTAAAGATTAAGTCTTCAGTGCATACCTCAGTTAAACACTAGAGTTCCTTTTCCCCAGTGTTAGAGAAAACTGAATAATCGTAACTTGTGCAAGAAGTCCTCCTTTTTTATTTTGTGGCTAATCTGGGATCTTTTCCAGATTTGCGAGTCACATGTCCAAGTCTTCGCGCCCGCAAGTGCTGCATTACCGCAAGACAATATGAACAATTTTGAGAGCCAGCATTTACGTGAATCTCATTCTTAGCCAGCTATCCCCTTGTGAGAGATAATATTGGTCCCACGTGCGGACAAGTTGCATTTACTTTTCCCAGGCTATTAAACGGCCTCTTGTAAATAAATGTATTATGTAAAGTAATTAGCTGAGTTTTCAATGGCGACCTTTCTCTAGAGAAACTTAACTAAATCCTTTTAAGGTAAGTTTCAACCAATTTATTCTGCATTTTCCCTCAACTATTTTCCTTTACGTATTTGGGCCCTTCAGGCCAGGGCTTC
>NC_087221.1:24301291-24333791 GCF_015104395.2 Macrobrachium nipponense
CAATGTTCAGCGAACAATAGTCCTGTCTATATCAAAGTGACAACACACTATTTCACTATAAAAGTGTCCCTACCGAATACATATACAAAACCACTGGACAACACAGAGAAGACCACACAGTTTTCCCCTGCGCAATCCAACACACAAAATTTCGTGAAGCGTAATTATGCCTGAAAACCAAGAATGCCCGGATTAGTAGCTGTCCGCTAACAATGTAGATTCTCCGATTAATATCCTAATCACCAAATTAATCACCTCACCGTATTATACCATGCGCCAAAGACCAACAGATACCAACATCATTGTATACCAACATCATTGTATACCACACTTTTCAGTAACAATTTTTACGATATTACACATTTGTATCCTATAACACTCAATTCCATCATGCATTATAAGTACTTCAACCTTCATTAAAATAAACATTGCCCACAAAATATGAACACCGATTAATACTTTTCTATCTTCACCTATGGCCTTAATTAGACTATTCTTAATTTTATAACCCTAGGCATTTACAGAACTCCTGTAAAGGAAAATAGAAAATAAATACATATATGTTACACTCTCCTCTACTTTTACAATACAAACCTAAGCACCTACTTCAGTACACACACCGTAACCAGAAAACGATACAGATACTACCTTAATATCCGCATAGCCCTCTGCAAGAAGTCTCCCTACTCAACGCTGCGAGAGAGAGCATCGCCACAACGTTGTCTTTTCCCGGGACATGAGTGAATTTCTAGATTCCATCCTGCAACATTGAGGCTCCAACGCATCAGACGTTGGTTTTTATTTTTGATCTGTTGATGAAGGTAAAAGGGTTATGGTCAGTCATAATCTTTATAGGAGTTCCTGTGGAAGAAAGATAGATGGAAAAATTATTAATAGCCAGAATGAGTGCGAGTGTCTCCTTCTCGACCGTCGAATACTTTCGTTGAGCGGAATTCAATTTCTTCGAAAAGAACGCGACCGGGTGAGAAACGCCTTGCTCGTCGTTCTGTAGTAAGACCGCTCCGACACCGACATCACTTGCGTCAGTGGCAAGCGAAAATGGCAGGTCGAAATCGGAGGAACCCTTAAAACGGGGAAAGGAAACTACGAAGCACACTTTTTAAACACTCAAATGCCCTTTGCGTTTCAGGAGTCCAATTAAAAGGAACAGTTTTCTTCAACAAATTAGTGAGAGGATCAGCGATGTCAGAAAAATTCCTTACAAATTTACGATAATAACCAACTAGACCCAGGAATTTTCTGACATCCTTTCGACACTTTGGAATGGAAATGTTCTCAATGGCTTCTACATTGGCTTGTTTAGGCGCCACCTTACCGTCACCAACCTCATGACCTAAATAGCTTACCTTCGCTTTGGCAAATTCACTTTTTTTTCAAATTAATTACCAATCCGGCCTTTTTTAAGACCTCAAATAAAGCCCTAATACGCTTTAGATGCGTTTCCCAGTCATCGCTATAAATTACGATATCATCAATATACACAACGCAAACCTTCCAAACCATAAACCAGTGTGTTCATTAAACGTTGAAACGTAGCCGCAGCGTTCTTCATGCCGAACGGCATTACACGGCATTGAAATAACCTTGGGAGTCACAAAAGCAGACAAGGCCCTGGCTCGTTTTGATAAAGGAACTTGCCAATACCCTTTTAGCAAGTCAAATTTACTAATAAACTTTGATTTTCCCATGCGATCAATACAATCCTCAATACGAGGCAAGGGATAACAATCGGTCTGCGTGACTTCATAACTTTCCTATAGTCAAAACACAAACGAAAATCACCATCAGGTTTTTTCACTAACACTACGGAGAGACCATGGGCTTTTTACTGGGCTCTATTAAACATGCTTTAACATATAGTCAACTTCTTTGGCTACTACCTTAGTTTTAAAGGGGTTCAACCTATAAGGGGACTGCTTTATTGGTGTGGCATTCCCAACGTCCACGTCATGTTCCAAAATAGACGTACGACCCGGTACCTATGAAAACAATTCTTTGTAAACCCATAACCAATTTTCTTAAAGACCTTCGTTTTCCTCGCTACTGAGATGAGAGACCAAACCATCAAATTTCTCCAAATAATTCTTATTACTCGACATGCAAATTCATTATCACAATTATCATCTGAAAAGGAATAAAGAGATTATTATTATTTGAACATCGTCCGTAATAGTGGCTATTGGAATAACTTTCTCTCTTCCCTTATATGCTTTTAACATGTTCACATGACACAATTGGAAAGGCTTCCTTCTTTCCGGAGTTTCAACCAAATAATTTACCATCACTAACTTTCTTCAAAATTTTCCATGGTCCAGAGAAGGAAGCTTTCAAAGAATTACCCGGGCAACGGCAAAAGTACCAAAACCCTATCCACCTCACCTACGCGAAATTACGCACTTTAGCCTTTCTATCAAAAAAGTATTTCATCCTTTTTTGACTACACAATAAATTTCTCGGGCAAAATTTCCAAGCCTTCGACAATTTGTCACCCAAGTTTGTCACATAATCCAACAAACTGATGTCGGGGATGTACCTTCCCACGATTCCCTTACCACATCAAAGAGGACCACGCACACAATGTCCAAAGACCAAATCAAAAGGTGACAAACCTAAGGAAACTGACTGAGCTGACCGAAAAGCAAATAATAAATAAGGCAATTCCTTGTCCCAGTCGGATCCATGAGTTAAACAATATTTCTTTATCATTGACTTCAGGGTCTGATGGAATCTCTCAAGGGCACCCTGACTTTCTGGATGATATGGGGAAGAAGTCACATGTCTAATGCCCAATTCATTCATCTTACCTTTGAAATATTTACTAACAAAATTAGTCCCACAGTCTGACTGAACGACCTTGGGCATCCCAAACCTAGTAAAAAAGTTGGCTAGTACTTCTACAATTTTTTCACTCTTAAATTGTACGGAGGGGAATAGCTTCAGGATAACGAGACATTTTATCCATTATAGTGAAAATATACTCATTCCCACTACGAGTCCTCGGTAACGGACCAACACATCGATAATTACCTCTTTGAAAGGCTCGGAAACCACAGGGATGGGGCACAAAGGAGCTTTAGGAACAGGTTGATTCGGCTTACCGACTTTTGGCACATCGCAACTATTAACAAACTTCTTAACGTCTGCTTTCAACTTGGGCCAGAAATAGTTCGGCGAAGAGTTTGCTGGTTCGTCTTATAAACACCAAAATGCCCAGCCAAACCACTTTCATGAACCAAACGACATCAAAGCATTTCTGTAAATATAAGGGACCATTATTTGTCTTAATATTTCATGTTCCGACCGTTACCAGCCTCCATCGGCCTACTCACCCTATACAAAATATTCTTAATAATTCTAAATTTAGGTACAGTCAAGTCCGACTCTTCGCCTGACTCTATGGGTAGGTCGCGAAATTCATTTTCTGGGCTTTAACAAGCTCTTCCACAGTCCAATTCGGATGATCCCTCAAAATATTAATATCTCCTACAATATTACTACTACGTTCCAAACTACTCAAATCTACATCAGTTGCAACGTCAACAACTCTAGCACTAGAACGCGTAACTACTGCTACTTCTGGATGATCAAAATTGGACAAGTCTTATTCTTAAAAGCCACGTCATTCCCAAAACAATATCAACCTCTTTGACAGGAAACTTATTTACTACTGCCAATTTCAAAATTCCTGAAAAAGAAGGACATTTCAAATGAAAATTTCCAATGGGGTAAGACTCGACTGAATCAGGAAAACCAGGACAGCAAAACAAACTCTTTATAATCAAAGCCAAAATCTTTTAGTAACGCATCCCGTAAGATCAAGGACTGGGCCGCCCCAGTATCCCGCAAAATCCTTACTTCCTTTTCAATGGGTGAATTGACCGACGACACTTTCCCACTAGACAGATACCTCTCAAAAACAGTCTGATAGTCATGGTCACTTGGTCTGGTCGGACAGGATCGCTTTCTTTTCTACCGACATCCCATCACCGGTCTTCCTCTAGCCTGCAATGATTTTTTGAAAGAAAGCAAAGCAAGAACTCTTCAAATGCCCTTTCTTATTACAATAAAAAACACGTTACCTTCTTTTTCCACTCTGGATCATGGGAACCATAACCTCTCTTATCATTATAAGCAGAGAAACTTTTATCACTATTAACAGGTTCCTGTGCCCTGAATGATTCTTTAATTATTATGATTAGGCCGTATAAACGTCTTACTCTTATTATAACCACCTCGACCTGTCCTATCCCATTTCGGTTCTACACGTCCCTGATGCTCCTAAACTCACTGTGTGACAAATAATATTCATCACTAGCAATAGCGGCTTCCTGTAAAGTGTCAATTTTCAGTTCCTCAAGGTGAACTTTTAACTTATCTGATACACACCTCTTGAATTCTTCTACAAATAACAATTCTTTTAATTTTTCCATGTCATCCACCTCTTTCGATTTAAACCAGTCTTCGGCAAATTGTCTTTTTGCCCCTCCCCTCCCGAACTCTACAAAGGTTTGGTCACTACCCTTCTGCAAATTTCTGAACCTTTGCCTGTAGGCTCCGGAACCCAGCTCGTATGCTTTCAACACGATAGCCTTAACATTTTCGTAATCTGATGACAAAGTTTCATCCAAAGTTACATAAACCTTTTGAGCCTTCCTACAAGTTTACTCTGTATGAGAGTGTCCAGTATTCCTGGGGCACTGCAATTTGGCCGCAATCCTCTCAAATGACACAAAAAATTCCGCAACATTATTCTCTTGGAAACACGGCACAAACTTAAGGGCCTGCCCCAAATTAATGGCAGGCGTTACCAAACTACTCGGGGAGGAAGGAGGGGAAGAGGGAGCTGCATTCGCATCTCTCTCTCAAACATTCTCTCTCTCTCTCTCTCCTCAGCCTTAAATCTCTCCAAGTTAAATTCTAAAGTTTTTAATTCAATTGTTTAGACAATACCTCTACAGACACCTCAGTCTTGGGTGTAATACCTCACCACCCTTTTTAACCATACTGACATAATCATAAACCTGGATTAACAATAAGCCTTTTCTAATGGATACATCATACTCCAACTCCAAATGTTGAGCTACTTGCTCCAATTCACTTCTGACAAGCTCCGCAAGCCTTGCTTGCCACCCCTCTCCAGACAGGAGATCTAACACATTAACTGTCGCCATTGTTTTTAAACAAACTAACTAAATATAAGCAAACTCCAACAAACCAAACACGAGGAGGTGTAAAAATGTTGTTTACAGAAAACCAAGCCCCCAGAATTAACTTTGCACTTAGTGAACAGACAGGAACGTAAAATCCTGTTCAAACGGTCGCCAATTTGTAACGGTCCTTTTCTCCCGTTACTAAAAATTAAATAACTTTCTTACCAAACTCTGTTCACAACAAGAACTAAGTCCACAATCAGTGGAATAGCTCTCAAATATTATCAAAGTGCAAAAATTAATTCATGGGGGAAAACGAAACACCACAAAAATACTTAAATTTAATACAAAAATATCTAGACAGAAGTTACTCCTGAACCTCGGAATACATATTTTATTGAAAACCAATCACCCTGAATTATTTATGAACACACTTACCCAATTAAGATAGGAAAAAGCAAAGATACATCCACAAAGAGAAGGGGGTTCAGACAGGAGAAGGCATACGGAAAGCAAGAATAACCTATCAAATACAAAACTAAACCCTAACGGTTGGTTCCTCCTCTTAAATACTGGAGCTGTGGCCGTGATCTCCTTAATTATATATAGGTATTCCTGTCCTCCGTAACACTGGAGTTATAGCCGTGATCTTTACAATTACTTATATGCCTCTGCGTCCAGAGACAAAAGTGAAGTGACAAAGTGATATTCCACAGGATTCACACATCAGCGATCCTACGTCCTCGAGGATGATCCTCCAAAAAAACCCGGGACGTCCAAATCAAACCAGAGCCAAGGGCATCACAAAGATCGCCTGAACATTCCAAAAATATTAATCACTTATACCTTGGCTAAGTGAGAGCCCCTCGACATTTACTGAGCCGAAGGTGAGGCAGGATGAAGCGTAAATCCTTCAAGAATAATCATAAATCCAAGTAGGCGATACGTAGCAAATCCAAGTCACCAGGAGTAATAAGGCTCAGAGATCAACTGACTCCTTCAGTCCAAACAATCTCCGACACAGCCACGGTGACAGCACCCCTCGCTCACAAATATATGAAAGACAGAATGGTCATTAGTGGCAATTACCAAACAAGACAAACCACCGGGGAGGAGGAAAACAAACTAAATGGATAACAATAAAATTCATATACATAACAAAAAACAGAATAATAAAATAGCTAAGAATAAAATATCACAACAAAGTGACAATATATATATATATATATATATATATATATATATATATATGTATATATATATATATGTATATATATATATATATATATATATATATGTATATATATATATATATATATGCAACTGCCATGGCCACAAACCCTCTTAACTTCTTAAATTCCTTGCTGTATACACATACACACACGACACACACACACACACACACACACACATATATATATATATATATATATATATATATATATATATATATATATCTATATAACTAGTCTTAGATACGGGTATTTTCCGAAGTAGTAGATTTAAAAAAAAAAAAATTTCTAATAGAAATGAAAATTTGCATCACAATGATAATACAAAAAAATTTAAAATAACATTTCACCCCGTTTGTTGTTTGTAGTTTTCGATAACTAAAGACCAGATATAAATCCAACTCAGTGTGTTCAGTATAGGTCAGATCAAAGGTGATAATTGTTTATATTTTATTGACGTCTATACTAGGTGAAATAAATAATTCATAAGCCCAGCTGAATGCTTATAACTTTACTATTTGTTCAGTTCAAGGCATGTAACGTTGGCTCTCATTCATAGCTTTGAAATCGGAGAGTATATATTGTGTCCACTGGGTTTATCGCTTCTTCATATCAGGAACATTACATCTTTGAGCTTACCTCTCTCGCCTCCCTCTCCCTCTCTCTCTCTCTGTGATATATATATATATATATATATATATATTATATATATATATATATGCAAACTGCCATGGCCACAATACCCTCTTAACTTTCTTGAATTCCTTGCTGTATACACACACAACACACACACACACACATATATATATATATATATATATATAGTATATATATATATATGATATATATATATATATATATATATATATATATATAGATATACGTATATATATTATATATATATATATATATATATATATATATATATATATACTATATAAGTCATATCACATTACCGTGATCCATATACAAATATCGAGCTACAAATATCCTTTAATATCTAATTTGCTCTACCTTGGAATTAAAATATTTTCATATATTTAAGCAAAGGAGAATTTTCTAGGCGATAATAGATTTGCCGGCTGATGGCCACCAACCATCGCCACCTTCAAATCCAGGACGACAGTGAAGCCTAAAACCCACCCCGCCACCGCAAGAGGATATAGGTTTATGCTGCTCACACCAAATACCGTCGCACTCAGGTTTCGTAGTTTTGAGACTGCATCAAACCCCCTCGTCTTCGGTAACGTTGTAGTGCTTTTGTTTGCATGTAGCCATTATTAAGTCATATCACATTACCGTGATTCATATACAAATATCGAGCTACAAATGTCTTAATATCTAATTCGCTCTACCTCGGAATTAATATATTTTCATACATGTTTAACCGAAGGGGAATTTTCTAGGTAATAATAGATTTGCCGGCTGATGGGCACGAACCATCGCCACCTTCAAATCCAGGACGACAGTGAAGCCTAAACCCACCCCGCCACCGCAAGAGGATATAAGTTTATGCCGCCTCCCACCTCAAATACCGGTCGCACTCAGGTATTCGTAGTTTTGGAGACTGCATCAAACCCCCTCGTCCTCGGTAGCGTTGTACTGCTTTTGTCCGCACGTAGCCATTATATAAGTCATATCACACTACCGTGATTCATATACAAATATCGAGCTACAAATGTCCTTTAATATCTAATTCGCTCTACCTCGGAATTAATATATATGAAAATATATTAATATATATGAAAATAAATTCATTCCGAGGTAGAGCGAATTAGATATTAAAGGACATTTGTAGCTCGATATTTATATGTATATATATGTATATAGACATCAAGAGAGAGAGAGAGAGAGAGAGAGAGAGAGAGAGAGAGAGGCATATCCAAGTATCCTTGGAAAGTAATGATCAGTTGTTGTTTTTATCTCTCCTTTCCTTCCACTTGCATCGAGTTTGGTGGGTGGAACCACTCGAACATTTATTTTGAGAATGTTGCCTTGGATTACCCCTATAGTCCTTCCTTGTTTCATGGGCAATGGCGGATTTAGTGATCTCCCTTTTGTACAGGCAAATGACTTTACTTCCCCCGTGACTTTTGACCGTCGACAAGGGAATTCCGAACTGACCATCGTCAATGAAAGAAGGGAAAGGAATTTTCAAAAGGATTCGTTATAATTCCAGACCCTAATACCAAGCGCATCAAATTTGCCGCGGGTGGGAAGTGACAGGAGCCATACACAACAACCGATCAATTCAATATCAACTACGTTGCTATCTTACAAATTTCTGTATTCGCCAGTTATCCGTATCATAGCCAACCAAAATGACCATGGACATGAAGTACGTTTTAGACGTTGCCACTTTTCCCAGATTTGATTCATAAAACCTTGACCTAAGTTTGGATGACGTGTAGATGTGGCAGCCACTTCGCCACACCTTTCCTTGCTATAGGTCTGAAAAAGAAGACAGCTTGACATTTATTGTGCGTATCTAACCGTGAAGACGTAAAATGAACTGAAATCGGAAGAATTGAAATAATTTAGTAAACTGCTTTGATCAAAAGGTAGGGTGAAGATAATCTAGTTTCTAATCATCTAAATAAATTATAGCAATACCCAATATCTAGCCCCGACTCACCGATGAAAATAAATGATACAATGCCATAAAAAAAATACTGTTATTGGCTCCTCAAGTGATGGCAGATTAACTCCGCCTTGTCCCGGAAAGGCCTCTTTCTTCATTTTGGGGAAGAGATAATTGGATTTTATGACCGGAATAAAGAACACCGAATTGAGGAATGCAGATTATCTGTAGTCTGATTATAATCTAGTAAGAAGTTTGGAAACGTAGCTAATGACACCCATATTGTGTAGCTACAGTGTTTCTGTGTGCAGTATAATTCTGATTATACACATAAATACACACTCATACATACTCATATATTGGTCTTCTTATAGTGTTTTAAATTCTCTAACGTTATAAATTATCAATGACAATATTGTTAGGTTCGAATTACTGTATATGGCATTAGTGTTCAAGGGAGGGTAGAGTACAAGAAAAACAGTTCTCTCTCTCTCTCTCTCTCTCTCTGTATATATATATATATATAGGTATATATATATATATATATATATATATACACACACACATATATATATATATATATATATATATATATATATATATATATATATATGACTAAAAGATAAATTACCGATAAATTTCGTCAAATGTCTTTATAGATTTTCCTTTATCGATGTAATGAAATTGCCACTGTTGTCAAATACGAAATCTCAGGACCGGAATTTGCTGGCAACTCGTTCACAATCATTATACATATATTTTACTTTACTGTCTTTACCTTGTGAGCCCTCTGTTATCGTTTTCATCATTCACAGTCAGATGAATTTTAAGCAATGTCTCTTGTGCAAGAATTTTGTACACTTTCGTTTAGAATACGGTACTTGTGTGTTGTTTCATGTATGAAAGTTTGTTCTATAACTAACCTTTTGTTCTTAACGTTCCCGTATATTTTCTTCATATTTCAGTCGGAATAATGTCTATAAACTACAATTACGTACTTATCCATTTGCATTTGCGCTAGAGCTGGAAAAGAAAAACAGAGAAGAAAACAACTCAAGACCGATGCTAAGTTGGATTAGATAGGATTATAGCCCCTCTACCCCTCTGCCTCGGAAGACAAAAATTCCGTGTTAGTGAACAAACCAGTCCAGCAGCGATGTCGACAAGTGATTGGTGAATTTCCGCATTAGATAAAGAAAACCAGGAAAATTATAAAATGGGGTTCGGGAGGAGGTGTTTTTGTTTGCGTATGGTCAACAACACTTCCTCGAACTTAGAGAAAATACATTATTGAGGATTAACTTTGAAAGAAAGGCAGGAAAAATCAATCGTATATATATATACGTACTAACCGAACGGCACAGTCAAAACGTCTGCTCCCCGTATATATAGACCTTGCCCTTTATTCCTCCAAGATATATACGTACTAAACGGCTCAGGTACCGTTGGCGCTCTACATATATACATATAATATATATATATATATATATAAGATATATATATATATATATATATATATATATAATATATTATATATATATATATATATATAATATATAAAAGATATATATATATATATAATATATATATATATATTATATATATATATATATATATATTATATATATATATATATAAACTGTACACTAAAACGATCAAAACGGTTAACACGATATTTATTTAAAAGATCTCTGCAGAATGCAGAATGCAAATTCTTACTCATCTTTTCCAATCCTTTTCAAATTGGATTGTACAGAATTTATTACAAATGGAAAATCCAAAAGATTAAAGGGTCATTTGTTTGGCAGGAATCATTTACCAATTCATTTTGATACATTAGCTACAAAACGACAGCATTATGAAAATAAGGAACATTGGAAAGTGATTTTCTTTTTCAATAACACAAAATAAAGATAAATCTAGGGGGAATCGGGTTACAAATTTAACATACTTCTATTGCGTTAATAAGCGTAATTATTCGCTAAGTTGAGGTCATTTTCTGCTTCATTCATTTCAAGCTTAATTTTATGAAAGAAGATGATTAAAACTGTCAGTCCCGGATGTTAGTTAGAAAGTAAATTAACGAATGAACTCTACAGAATCTCAAAAGATTATTTAGACATATTTTTTAGTTTCAGACATTGTTCTTTACATTGTATTTCAGAATGCCCATCTGAACAATATTTTAGTTATAAAATAATTGTCACCATCATTTTACAATACAATCTGCTGCAAATTGAATAATAACATAAAATTCCTGATATATATACTACGTACATGGAACTGCAAAATTATTTCCTGTGATCACAGCTGCAAAAGGTACACAAATAAAACTTAAATAAAAAGTGTGAAGTTGGAACGGTTGCTGACATATAAAGAATTCATATTTTTACACGAAGAAATTGTATATATATATATATAGATAGATATATATATATATATATATATATATATATATTTTATATATAATATATATATATATATATATATATATATATATATATATATATATATGATGATATATAACATGACCAATTGTACAAAAAACTGAATTTCAGAGTGGAATAAGTGTTTATTCTCGTTAATCGCCTTAAAAAGCAATAGCATTTCACATAAAGGCTCAAACACAGATCATCCACTGAAACAGAAACATTTTTCCACAGATTAAAAGATATTTCAGTAAAATGTGGTTAGTTTCCTCACAAATAGGCTCCGAATTCCAAAAATGTATTTTGTGTGGTCTGAAATGTTTCAGTATTGGCGGCGCATTCTGTGATATAACGGAATATATGTCCCCTCTAGTATTTTTAATGCGGTCGGCAAATAGTACAATAGTACGTGAATAGTTAAAAAAAACTTAGCGTTCTATTTACCTAAACGTAATTAATCATGCTCATAGTCATTATAGTGACTAGTAGCGTAGGAGAATCAAGACGTATTTACACCAGAATAAATCCATTGACCTGATTAGTATCTTATGAAGTTGTTAATATGTCCGCCTTTGCGGGATGTCCCAGGTCACTATAGTGCGTTTACTTTTCTAAGATCGCTGTGGTGTGGCTTGTGCAGATATCATACGTTGCCAATTTTCATGTTATGGTGATCATATTAGCTTCATGGAGTCTATTGAAATAGTTTTCATTTCTTGAAATGTAGTTCTTCGTTTCCATCACATAATTTGAATATATCATTAAAGGATACTTGCTCTCGATCAGTGCATCTATAATTATAGATGGAGAATGAAGGAATAAATAAAATCAGGAATGAAAAAAAAAGTTAACAGGGAAGAAGCAAACCATTTCCCTCGATTCCCAAGGTCTAAAGCGAATCTTCCTAAGAAGGATTATATCTGCGGGAAGCATTTAATAGGATTTACATACCCGTACATATGAAAGCGTAAACACACTATAAAAATATTTTACGTCTTTGGTTGACCAATTTAGGCGTTGTCGCCTCTGCCTCCCCCCCCGCCCCACGTTGCCGAATGCACTTTTCTGGAGTTTTCAAGGCCTACCATGATCTTTTACCCCCTTTTAATCCGTGGGTATGTTATTGTCTCCAGGGAGCCATACATCCCTCTTGCCTTGACTTTCCTTAGATGTATTTCTAAAGGCCTACTGAACTTCCGCACTTTTAATTAACTTGTTTTTGTGTTAATTTACCTACATATATTTGTAAATTCCAAGCTTGCAGAAGCTCTCCAATTTATTGATATATATATAATATATATATATATATATATATATATATATATATATATGTGTGTGTGTGTGTGTGTGTGTGTATAACTGAATCACGAAAGTTAGGAACGTGATAAATCCATAAATAAAGATATATGCCACGAAGGAAAAATAAACGAAGGAGGATCTGCAAGACCTTTCGACATTAAACGTCCTTTATTAAGCAGAAACTGACATAAATGAGGGAAAAGACAATGCATTCGTGATATGTAGTCAGCTTTATCTAAAATTACTATACTATTTGACTTATCAGCTTTTGTAATGTAAAAACTGGGCAAACATCTAATGCAATATTCATTCATTTAAGTGAAAACAACCACCGAATAAATTGGGTTGGTAGTTCAGTAATTGCAAGGCCAAGAGATGTCTTATCACGAAATCTTTTAGAATCTGCTTTAATACAACTTACTTTTCATTGTAATTTCAATGTTAGTCGTGGCCTTTTTCATTTAGACCCTTGTATTTGTAACATGTTTAAGAATGACCTCAAAGATATAATTACTGACATAAATAAAAATCAGTTGCCTTAGAGCTATCTTTGTTGTAATGTATGTCTGACATGTATTGTGAATATGTATTGTGAATATGGTTTTGTTTACCATGTTCTGAATAGCTGTCACCTATAATCCTTTAATTGTCGTGTACTTGTATCTGAGATGATTGTCTTAAACCTTTAATTGCACCCATTGTTTATACTTGTTTGGGAAGGTTTCTCATCTTCCAGGTATGTCGGATTCTAGGTACTAATCTCTTTATAATTCCTATCTGTCAGTTATACGAATCTTCTTGTATTGTCTTTTCCCTGATTTATGTCAGTTTCTGCTTAGAAAAGGACGTTTAACGTCGAAAGGTCTCGCAGATCCTCCCTCGTTTATTTTTTCCTTTTGCCTGGCATATATCTATTTATATATATATATATATATATTATATATAGATATATATATATATATATATATATCTAATATAAAGATATATGCCACGAAGGACAAATAAATGAAGGAGATCTGCGAGACCTTTCGACGTAAACGTCCTTTACTAAGCAGAAACTGCTTAGTAAAAGGGTCGAACTAGACTGAAAGTGCTTGGCTATCTTGCTTTTCATTTTTTTTTCCTTCGTGGCAAAAACCTTTATTTATTTATAAATATGATATATATATATATATATATATATATATATATAATCTATATATATATATATATATATATATATATATATATATATATATATATATATATATATATATATATATATATATATATATATATATATATATATATATATATATGTAAGTCCTAGGGTTATAATTAATGATATATTGCCAATATGTTCGTTGTGACCTTTTTGGAATGTGGAGAACAGAGCCGAAGCAACGACCCGAGAAAAGCTGATAAATGATTTCTGTGATGGCATGGTATGAAAACTGCATAGAAAGACGGGTCAACGTTCGTCCTGTAGTTATGTCAGTTCATGGGTCTTTTTCAAAGTGCCTTTGGGAAACTGGTTGTAGCCAGTAATATGGGGTGTTAACGAAATGTGCATTCGTATGTGCACGTGTGCCTCTTCCTTTGATAATGTATCACCAGCCAAGTCTATGGGGAGACTTGCATAGAGATCCGAGGGAGGAAGGCAAAGCTACGATGGCGGTGCCTAAGTGTTTATTTATCAGTGAGTGAAATATTCCGGCTGCATGGGTGAGTTGAATTACTTTAGCCAAGTTGAATTACTTTAGCCAAAGGAATGGCTTGTTTGATATCTTGTAAGATGTTCCATTTTATTAACTTTGTCTTTAAACTTATGTGTACTTACGAGTGTGTTTCTCGTGTCTTTGAAACAGACGATTCTGGCGAGGAACTATGTGTTCTGGCAAAGGGGGACCGAGGGTCCCGACAGGAGAATAGACAATTGGTGTGACTAATTACTGATTTAGACATTTTAATGTGGGGGGGGGGGGGGGTGTAACTGAGTTAAGTTAGTCTGTGAGACTTGATTTTGACTTGATTGAAAACTTTCCATTGTTAAATAAATAGTTATTGAGAGAGGCGTAAATATACATAAATTATACACGTAGAGTTATCGGCAGCTATTCAATTTATCATCTACATACTATAATATAGTCCTTCGTTTCTTTCCATTAAGAGTAATCATAACATTTTTCTATTCTCATGTCCTCTTTTCTATACAAACTTAGTTCCAACTTTGCCATTTACTCAGAATATTTCAGTGTTTTGTTCTTCGTTATTGTATATATTTTTCATCATAAAAATGCAAGATTGATTTTCATGAATATGTACCCGACGAAAAATATCTATTTGTGTTTTACAGTCTTCATAAGGGTCTGTCAAAACGAATGGATGATTATTTGGGTCATGAATGTCATATAGTGATAATAATAATAGACAAGAATGCCAAGACGATATTATGTATACAAAAATTTTAAGTAACAATTCGTCATTTATATAAGTAAATTCATTTTGGGAATTGAAGAAAAAATATTTGCATTAAGAATGGTACCAGCACAGCATGAAGGACGATTAAGCGAATGCCTTTCCCAATAAGGGGTTTAATCCAAGCTGTTCGACGTCCTTATGCCCTGAGGTCAGCTTCACACCTGAGATAGGAACTGCAGGGCTGGAAAAGTTTTTTGGCCACGTTTTGGTTTGCATATAAGAGGGTTTATTCCTCTCTCTCTCTCTCTCTCTCTCTCTCTCTCTCACACACACACACACACACACACACACGCACGCATATATATATATATATATATATTATATATATATATATATATATATATATATATATATATAAATATATATATATGTATACACATATAGTCTTCTTTGTAAAATGAAAATGTAACATTTATGCGTCATACAATGATTTTTCTTGGGGATAAATTGCTATTTTCATGACTTGTAAACTTATTTACAACTGGGAAATTTTGCACGAAAACGCTATAATAGAACATATATAAATATATAATATAGTATATGTACTTATATACTTTGTAAGTTATATTGGTATACATACATACATACACACACGCACA
The DNA here is from genome assembly GCF_015104395.2 of Macrobrachium nipponense. NCBI lineage: Eukaryota > Metazoa > Arthropoda > Malacostraca > Decapoda > Palaemonidae > Macrobrachium > Macrobrachium nipponense. Next base: position 24,317,063 of record NC_087221.1, read on the forward strand.
CTAACATATATAATGATGCCATATATATATATATTGATATACACACGCACACTCACACACATATATATAGATATATATATATATATATATATATATATATATGTATATATATATATATATATATATATATATATATATATATATATATATATATATGTGTGTGTGTGAGTGTGCGTGTGTATATCATATATATATATGGACATATATATATGTTAGTGTGCGCGTGTGTGTATGTATGTATATACAATATACTTCACAAGTATATAAGTACATACTACTATATTATAGATATATAGTACTAATTATAGCGTTTTCGTGCAAAATTTCCCAGTTGTAAATAAGTTGTATATATACAATTATGTACAAATGTATATATATACACACACACACACACACATATATATATATATATATATATATATATATATATATATATATATATATATATATACGTATATATATATATATATATATATATATATATATATATATATATATATATATGACCCAGTCATTTCCACCATTTGTGTAATAAATGATTCTTAAGAACTTCGATATTCTCATGTAAAAGTTTCTTGCACCAAATGACTATTGGGATGAGCTAAGACAAAAGTATCAGCTATTACAGAGTGTGTGAGAGAGAGAGAGAGAGAGAGAGAGAGAGAGAGAGAGAGAGAGAGAGAGAGGAGGGGTTGGGGGAGATGAGACTGCTATTTGGAAGTCTATAAGACTAGACAAATGAGAGGAATCTTAAGAGGTTGTGATTATGATAGCAGGGGTTCCATAAGACTAAGTACAAGAGAGAGAGAGAGAGAGAGAGAGAGAGAGAGAGAGAGAGAGAGATGTTACACTTAAAGCGAATGCATATGGACTAAAGGACAAAGGGTATATGAAGAGATGAGTGTAAGACAAACGAGAGAGAGAGAGAGAGAGAGAGAGAGAGAGAGAGAGAGAGAGAGAGAGAACGATACTCTTCTCGTAACTCTCTCGCTTCCTTCCTCATGATGCAGCAGATTCCAAACTTCTCCTTTCTCTAGATTCAACAAATGGTCCACTTCATAATCCGAATTCCTCTCCCTTTATAATTTACTCCGGAACACTTCTCCTTCGACCAACCCTAGGGGCGCTCTCCCCCTCACCCCTACCCACCTCCCTTTACCTACCCTCCTCCTCCTTCTCCTCCCTGCAAGTGATGGAGGGAATAAAAGTCCGCCCTTATTGCCCATAAGGGGTAAAATATTTATTCAAATAGGCCCGGAATGCTGTGATAAATTCCTTGATGACATTGTGAGAACAGGGCTGTGCAAATAGTGTCTTTAGAATATCCTTCAAGGTCCCGGATCTGTTTGCTCTTGTTGATAATGGTGCTGTTAACGAGACTATTTAATGAAGGCTTTTTTCTTTTAAATTTATAACCTAAGAAGTTTTTTCTCAGCTGGTGTTCAGTAGGGACGAGTGCTGCGTTCATTATTAATATTAGAGTCTGTTTGGGTATTATGTCTTTATTTTTACCGACTTGTTTTATATAGTTAGTCTTGGTAAGTTGTTTGCTGTCTGAAGATAGGTAAAAGGGTCAATTGAGAAAACTAAATTTCCAGTTGCTTATTGAGATTATCCCAATTTCCTGCAGGAAAAGATTTCAGTGTTAAGGGGTTTTAGTCTTTTGAAATGTTTATGTATAACTAGAAAAATTCAATCAGCGTTATTTCCTGTCATTGTCGGTATTTATATTTATGAGAAATACTTCATAAAAATCACATAAATTTTCTAACGTGAGAAGAATTTAGTGAAGGTTGTATTTTGTTATAAAAAATTTATTTTTGCTAGGAATTTATTATGGCTGCGGTGCTATTGTCTCCGATCAAATCGCGCATTCGAGGAATGATTGTATCATATACACGTATATATATATATATATATATATATATATATATATATATATATATATATATATGTATGTATATATGTATATATATATATATATATATATACATATATATATATATATATATATATATATATGATATATATTTATATATATATATATGTGTGTGTGTGTGTGTGTGTGTGTGTGTGTATTACCTATATATATATATATATATATATATATATATATATATATATATATATATATATATATATATATATACATATATATATATATTACACACATATATATATCTGATATATATATATATATATATATATATATTTGTGACGTTTATAGAATGCCTTGCCTTTCCCAGCAGTTTTTTTTATTAATTGTATTTATAAAAGAAGCAGCCATGCCTTCTCCTAAAGCAACTGATGTTGGGGGAGAGAGCATGTCGTAGTAGGCTAGGGAGACATTTCCGGTCTGACGGAAGCTTAGAGTAAGAGAGGCAAGTCACAAGAGTAGCTAGGCTTCGAGATGGATCTTAGGGACCTCTACAATAAGACCTCTTTTTCCTTCCCAATTTGCTGGCTGTTGTGATCACTTTCCAGGCAGTGCCCGAGGCAGTATTTGGAAACCCCGCGATTCCAGGACCACCAGTATCGCCCTCAGTCGACTGCAGTCTGTGACCCCGGACGGATGCCCAGCCGGCCAGCCTCCCACACTTAAGCCTATCGGCTCGGCGTACTGGCGGGCCCGAACCCCAGACCTGAAACAAAGTCAGGCCGCATTTTTCCACAACGATACACTGAATATTGCATCCAGGTACGTCTAAAAGTGTAAACTCCAACCCAGCACCTTTTACTACCATACGACTCTTGCTAATTTCACTTTCAAGTCTCATTTTTATCCCTCCTACATCCAAAGCCCTTTGTCCTCATTGGGCCACGTGCTCCCCCTTGTGACTTGTTAAAGACTAAGCCTTCAGTGCATACCTCAGTGAAACATTAGAGTTCTTTCCCCCCAGTGTTAGAGAACTAATTATCCTTAATCAAAGCAAGAAGTCATTTTTTCTTTTATCTTGTGTAACCTGGGATCCTTTTCCAGATTCCCTGAGTCACGTACGAAGTCTGTCTGCCCGCAAGTGTTGCATTCCCGCAAGTTTATGAAACCAGCTTTCACGAATCACATTTTAGCCAGCTATCCATTTGTGAGAGATATATGGGTCCCAACATGTGGACGCTGCATTTACTTTTCTCCAGGCCAGTAAGGGCCTTTTGTAAATAAATAGCTGTAAAGTAACTAGCTGAGTTTCTGGCGACCTGTTCCTCTAGATTAAATATTCATTATAAATCAGTTTTACGGTAAGTTCAATTAATTTCATCTTGTCCTCCCTCAATTATTTCTGTTTACGTATCGAGCCTCTCTCAAGGCCGGGCTCATACGTAAAAGTGACGACTGCTTGCCAGCATCGAATCTGGGCTTGCTTAAAAAAAGCTTGTAAATCGCGTTATCCCTTGTAAAACGAATGTAAATGTTTTTCAAAGCGAAAAAAAAAGCACACTTGCGCGGAAGACACACACTGGCACATGGTAAGGTATACCATTCATTCATAATATGATTATTTTATAACCAATGTTTGCTTAAGGTACGTTTAAGTATTTTTATTTACGAAGTGTTTAAAAGAGTGTTAAGTGAGAAATATTATTATATTGTAACGGCGAAGCGCCGAGCAAATTCTGTTATTTTGTAAATGCATTGTTCTCGTCTGACGAGACAGAACACGTGTGTATAGATGCCAGAAGGTACCAGATCAAACTAGGAAGTGCTTTGCCAGGGTTTATTGTTGTGTAGAAAGCCTAGCTAGTTAGGAGTGTTTTACTAATAGTTACGGCAAAAGAAGTGTACAATTCTTTTGTCTGTGATATGTTAGGGAATTCATTTTAACGTAGGTTTCATTCCAAGTGTTGGTAACCGCTTAGCTCCCAGCTTAATTAAGCTGAGCGTACACACTCTCCCAGGTAAGCTTCGCGCCTGCGCTGTCTCAGCCAACCTTCGGTTCACTCACAGCGGCAGCCATGTTTTATCCCTTTAAGAATTATCTCAACGATTTAAGCAAAGTAACGTAAGTCTTGAAAGTTTAACGTAAATAATATTAATCTCGGTACTAGTATCTATCGTTCTGCCAGAGAAATTAACGTAATTCGCCTTGAATAAGAAACTAGAATTTCGTGTTGTAAATCGCCTCGCGTTTACAGAGAATCAGCTGTTTCAACGACACGCTGTGCACCCCGCGCTGCTAGCCCGCGCTACCCAGCATCGTTCACTCGCTCGCTGAGCGAAAGTTTCATTTCCTTTCATACTTAACGTAACCTCTTTTACAAATGTTTGCTAACATTTCATCTTAAAATCCTTACCGTCATTTTCGCTTGTCACAGGGACCTAGTATACTTACGTGAAGTTAACGTAAATCTTCAAGGAGTAAATCACAAGAATTGTTAACGTAAAACGCGTCTTTGTAAAATTCATATTGAAACGCAAATCATTTCATAAGCGCAAGCCGCTACCATTAACGAAAAAATCGTTCACCGTGAGCGCGTTATCATTTTCATAAAACTTTATCCAAAGCAATTCTTTCATTACACGTTAATGTAAGTAAATCATTTAACGCAAGTTGCGTCATATTAAACTAACATTATTAGTTCAATTCAATACAAGGGAGTTTTTCATATATCATTTTCACCCTCTCCGAGAGAGAGAGAGAGAGAGAGAGAGAGAGAGAGAGAGAGAGAGAGAGAGAGAGCGTACCAGAACCCATTATTCACGAAGCCAAGAGTACTACGTTCATTACTTATAGCATGCAGAACTAACATTATTTTAGTCTCTTGTGTCTTTCATTTACACTGAGCGTGATACGTACGCGCCTGTGTCCATTGCAGTTTGCAAGCATTTATTTCATTTACCGAGTACTTCAGCGAGGGATGAACATTTTCCAATATCCATTACCTGTCGTTGCCCAAGTGGTCTTTTCATTTTCTTTTATCACAAAAGACTTGCGTATACCGCAAGCACAATTCGCACAGTGTGCCACGCAAATTCATTACTTCCAGACAGGGAAGTCGTTACCAGTTTAGGACTGGCCACCACCAGTGCACGTCAGGTCTTACCATTTTACACTAATTCTTGACACTGTCCATCGACTGGCTGCTGAAGTACTCCCACCTTTTACTTTCTCTCCTCCACTATTACCCTCTGCCACGAACAGAGTGCCATTTCACTTCAGTATATTTAAGTATACTGCATGTAGTGTCCGGGACACACCAGCACGATACCAATGCTCCAAAAGGAACGCCTCCTCATAAGCGCCGTGCACCTGTACAGACGTACAGGTAGCCCTATACCTGCGTGTCCGTCCTACGGAACGCCCATTTCATTAGAGTATCCACCATTTTGGATCCCTCAACAAGGGAACGCCTCCCGAAGTGCCGCAATACCAGCACTACTAGTGCTGCCTAAGGAACGCCTCCTCATAAGTGCCGCGCACCTGTATTGGACCTACAGGTAGCCCATTCCAGCGTCTCCCAAGTTGGGAACGCCCTTAAGTGTGACGTACACCGCACACTCTATTTGATTGTCTCACCTCATCAGAAGGTGCCATTCCAGAAGTGCCACCAACTTACGGGACACTTCCCAAGTGCCACAGAGCACCCAGTCTTTTCAGACCCTTTTCTCTACCACGTCGCAGAATACATTTCCAAGTGAGTGCCACTTTACCCAGTAGGCACTCCCATTCCATCCATTACCTTTCCTGGCCATTATTTTAAACTGTATCAGAGCCTCCACTGCAGCCTAAAGAAATGGCTTCTGCTGCCCAACCACATATATCCATGGAGCTGGAGAGGCTCCAGACACTCATGGCTCTGGGCACGAACGCCGGTTACACTGGGCCGGAACTCACCCAGTGGGTGAAGGGGCAGGTGGACGATCTGCTCCTGCAAGAGAGAGCCGCCAGAGAAGAAGAGAGGAAGAAAAAAGAAGCAGAGAGGAAGCATGAGCTAGCTCTCAAGGAGAAGGAGCTCGAGGTGGAGAAGGCACGACAGGTGAACGCCGAAGCCCTAGCCATGCAGCCAGCTCCCAGCCCTACACCTACGGTGTCGTCCAATCCTATAGCCAGCATTAACGCTCTCATCCCGAAGTAGACTGAGGATGAGCCCGAGGCATGGCTGGAAGAAGTGGAAGCCTTATTCGAGAACTACCCTACCACTGAGATAGAGAGGGCCGCCCTGCTTGCCAAGCACCTGGATGGCAAGGCTAAGACTGCCCTCCGCTCACTGGATCAGGGTCAGCGAGGGGACCTGGTGGAAGTTCGCCGGGTCATTACAAAGGCCTATGAAATCACCCCCGAGAGGTGGAGGCAGCGTTTCCGAGGTCAGGCAAAGGAAGTTGGTTGGGCCTGGGGAGATTACTCCTACCACAAACTCCAAGCCGGAAAGCGCTGGCTCGAGGCCATGTCGTGCACCGAGTTCCAGGACCTGTTTAACAGGATCATGCTGGAAGACCTCTACCAGTGTGTACCTGGGCCACTCGCAGTGCACCTTAACGACAAGCAACCCAAGACAATTGGGGAAGCTTGTCGCCTGGCTGACGACTGGGAGACTTTCAACCCCTCTCACAGCACCACTCACCGACGCATAGTGCCACCCGGTCCTCTCTCTGGATCCACACGGCCAAAGGACGCCCACCAAGGACACCCACGGACTTGCAGCGTTTGCAAGAAAGTGGGTCACCTCGCAGCAGAGTGCCGCCTCAAGAGCGCTGCGAGCCACAAACCTCCTCAGAACCCTCCTACGCCACCGAATGGTGCCTCAGCCTCCCCTCAAGACCAGTCAGATGCCTTACGGAGACCAGCCCAGCAGAGGGACTCCTGCAGAGCCTGTGGGGCTACAAGGCACTACTCCCTTGGATATCCCGGGTGCCCCAAGCATGTGCCTTCGACCCGGCACGTCCACCTGATCAGTGCCACAACCCCCTCGGCCATTATGCCCGAGTCCAGGTCTCACCCTGAGCGGGTGTGGACCACTTCAGTCACAGTGGCACCCCTGGATGGCTCTACCCTACCTGTGACTCTGCCAGTTTACGGTAGATACCGGCTCCGATCTGTGTCCTATAGACAGGGACCAAGTGCCACCCAGTGCCACAGTCGACGAGCACATCAGGTGGGCCATGACTTGTATACAGAATCAAATAAATTTTTTTTTTAATGTACTTGCCTACAGCGGCAGGAAGGATTCGTAAATAAATGGAATTTTTAGATAGTATTACCAAAATAAGTAAAATAAGTACTTGGTACCGCTTACAGTCCTTCCTGCTGCATAGTTATGATCAGCAAATTGTTGAACTCCTCCTCTTTTTTTGTTGTTTACGAGGAAACTTCGAGATCGGTGAATGCGTGAGAAGTCAGTACTAGCAGTCCAAGCAGTCTCAGCAGCGAGGCAGTTCTGCCAGTCCTGTCAGTCCGGGCGTCCTGTCAGAGCATTAGGGCAGTGAGCTATCCTGTAGGACCCACCACATACCCGTATGCCATTGAGCCCGTCTTTCCATCGTCAGAGTGAGCCCTGTCTTCCTGGAGGATGTCTTGGACGAGGCTCTGAGAATGTTTATTAAGAATCAAGGGTCCCTCAAGAGGCATTTGTGAAGTATCCCTTGGTTGGTTCCATAATTTGGACGGCGTAATTGGTGGCCACCTGGATGTGCTCTGCCTCCTACGACTGATTTTTGTTTGTTCATCATCGTCGTCGACCTTTGATTCACCTTAGTGATGATTTGTGGAGAAAGTCACGTTCTCCTAAGCATTGACTTCAATCCCTTCTTGCTCGGATGGACTAACGGTGAGTACCAAGTATTTTGTGGGGCAAATGCTGAATGGTAATCGTAACAATCTCTTTGAGCTTGTTTCGCTGCCTATTAAAGTCCTTCCTACCTGCCATCGGTAGAGTACGGATATTCACGAATGTTTAATAGTTATAAAGGATTTCTCTTGTCCTTACAGTGGTTTCGCAACTCTACTGAAGGTTGTTCATGGGTTTATTGTACATAGTGTAAGCTACTATTTGTTATTTCTGGATAAGTCAACATAAAATTGCAAGAATCTCCTTTAATGCAAACTTACACGGATATTATATTATTTCAGGATAGGATTATCCAGCCTTGATTTGGTTTGTCATACTTGGTTTTTCTTGTCTTGACCTACTTACAGTAAGGTAACAGTTTGCATATTCCTATGTATAAGTGCTTCTTGCCATATTATTCTTACCTATATAATTTAAATTAATTCTTAGGCTTCACCATAACGTGCAATTTCTGTATTTCCCATCCAGGTATGGAAGGAGGAGAGCTGATTATTGAAGAGGAAGAGCCCTGTGTCATGCACTTGACACATTTGCAATAATAATGAATTTAAAACATTTCAAAGGTGTATGAATTGACTTCCCTTCAGTATTTTTAAGTACCTTATAAGGTGACTTCATAGTTTTTCAGCTTATGGCGCCCAACGTGGGGCAACGACGAAGGAAGTTGGATTTTCGCTATGCAGAATCCATTAGTTGGAGAAAAGTAGTTCGGATCCATTGTGTGAACTGAATTTATTTCCTTTCAGATTTATTACTTTAATATTAATTTTTTCCTTCTAGGATCATTACATTAATAATTTTTTCCTTTCTAGGATTATTTCTTGTATAATTTAACAATGTCTGCTTTATCTGTGCTATTGGACAAAGGAAAGTCATCCGCAAAAGGTGACTGAATATTATAACATGGTCCTCCACATTCAATACTCTTAGCCAGGAAGAAAAATTATCTATCAAAGGTATTCTGGTAAATTATAAGAATAAGTTAACTGACTTGGACACAGATTTTGGATAAGAAATTTCCAGGGGATTCTGATAGTACAGATTTAGAGATGGAAATTACATTATGTCAGGATTATATAGATAAGATTGAAACCTGTTTACCTCTCCTAGATATTTCCTTTCCTCGAAGTATCCTTAGCTCTAGTAATGTTAGCGATGTAGCCAGAAGTTTACTTAAGAACAACCTGTGGCACCTCTTCCCAAGTTTCGTAGTGTAGAAGGTGAAGATTTTTTGAAGTTCATCACAGAAATTTGAGGGACTACTAAAGCTTTTACTATCCCGATAGGGATTTGCTTTTGTTACTTAAACAACAGTTGAGGGTAGAGGAAAGGTTTTTGTTAGGTTCCTTAGAAGCGGATAAGCAGCATTACGCTGATGCCAAGAATTGCTAATTTCAGCATTTGCATCAACCGATATTCGGAAGAATTCAGCCATTAAGAAATTAATTACTGCTTTGCATTTGAACAGATGGTGAGACCCCTTTCTCTTTATTTCCGAACTCCACCGAACTCAAGCGGTATGTGAATCAGTGAAGACTTTGAATATTAGCGTTGAGGAGTTCATTAGGTATTTTGCTTGGTATGGGCTGAATGATAGTTTCCAGCGCCATTTAATTCAGATTACAGGCAAGACTCCACCCTGCCCTGAATGATATAAAAAGACAAACTTTTTTACAGCATGTGAGGAGATACGAGAACGACAAAAAGGTCGCTAAAGGTACAAAGAGTAAAATCTCGCAGAATAAGTACAGGAATATAAGGACTTTTCTCGAAAAGAAAAAGCGGTAAATTTAGCTGTAGAGGCAGTAACTAGTGATTCAGATTCCAGGTCTCACCCAGCTGTTCTTTGTGTCCTTAAAGTTGGTAACGCTAATAATTCTCATTTTATTTATGAATGTTCAAAGTTCCCTTCCCCTACCAATAAGGTGCAAATTTTAAATCTAAACACGGTTGTGTTAAGTGTGGTCAGTTTAGTCATGAATCTAACAACTGTCATTTCAGATTTAGAAGACGTTGTTTAATTGCCGTGGTTGGCATATGAGTTTATCTTTGCGAGTCTGAGCCTCCAAAGGCAGCAGATCTAAACAATCTGATAAAGTAAAATTTTGAAACTCCACAAAAGTAAACAGCGGTGTGGCCGTTTTTGTTGCACTCGTATGGAAACTCGGTGTTACCCACGTTTTCTTTCAGTATTGGCAGCGACATTTACAGAGGTCTAAGGGACAGTGGCTCACAAAGCACCTTCATCACTAGTAGGTTAGCTGAGGAGAAAAACCTTAAAACTATCAATTCGGATGTTAGACTTACGGTGAGTGGATTTAATGGGAATAAAGAATATTATACTAAAATTGTAGAAGTGCCTGTGAAAATAGGTAGTTTGTCCTTTATAAATTTTTGGCTTAGTTGTACCTGATATTATATTGCTTTAAAATTGCCTTTGCTTGGTAAAGTAATTGAAAGTTTTCAAAACCAGGGTATGATGTTTGCTGATAAGTTTGTTAAATAAACACACTCGCACATTGATAATGTTAACCTCTTGTTAGGTACAGACTTTTTACATTGTTTAGCAGGTACCGACGTAATTTTTTGGTGACGTTGATCCTTCGGTATACATAGATTCTCATGCTGGCATTTTATTGCAGGGTAATGTCGATTTGATGTTGAACAACGTAACCTGCCTAAATGTAAACCCAGGAGTTTTGAATTCTGTACCTGACGGTAATGTTCGTTCGGTTTCTACGGTGCATGTTGGTAGTAGCTCGTTGTTATTAAACACGAGAATAGATTTTCTGTCTGATGGTGACCAGGACAACGGGTTTGAAGTAAACTGTTCCTTTTCAGTTATCAATGATAAAGGTAAACTAATGGAAAGGCAATTGCAGCAGGCCACTGAACAAATTTTGAGTCTGAATGCGGTCATTTTGAATTATGATCAAAATGTGTATAAATGAGAAAGTGTCGAGCTTATAATCAGCTGGTCGATTTTTTCAATTAAACATATATCAGAGGGAGTCTGATGGACGAATTATGGTTCCTTTATTATGGAATGGCAAAGTCTCCCATTTGTTGTCTAAAAATGAAAGACTGTCAAAAAATTAATACTAAAGTCTAATTTTAGAAAACTTAAACAGCGCGATGGTCTTCTACAACTCGTTGATCAGACCATAAGGGAACAGATTAACGCAGGAATTATTGACCCATCCATGAACTTGATATTTTTAAAACTGAGAATCCTCAATATTCCTTTCTGCCTCACATGCCAATGATTTAAACCCGACAAAGTCACCACAAAGTGTAGGGTGGTCTTTTATCGAATCTTAAAGACTCTGTAGACGGTAGTTCTTTGTCTCATAATCAGTGTATGTATTCTGGACCTGCATTAAACCAAAAGCTATCTTCGTCATTTTTGAATCTGAGATTTGACAGGAAATTACTTATTTTTGATCTTAAGAAAGCTTTCAATATGTTGGCTTTGGACCGAAAATGCCACGGCTAAACTTTTATTTTTTTGGTTCAAGAATGTCGGCAAAGGTGATTTTTCATTAGTAGCTTTCAAGAATATGAGATTACCTTTTGGTCTTCGATGTAGTCCTTTTTTATTAATGATGGCTCTTTATTATTTTGATTTTGCAGCACTCGAGGATCCTCGCATATCGGGCTTGAAAAGGTCCATTTATTCGCTTTATTTACATGGATAATGGGGCTATTACTGTTTAATACTTCAGAGGAGTTGAAATGGTCGTACCAACAGCTTCCTCGTATTTTTAACCCTTTATGGTTTTATATTCAGCAGGTTGTTACTAATGATATAGCCTTACAGATGGAAATAGACGGAGAGACCGAAGAAGTTACCCCTAGCACCAGTAAATTGTTTGGACTAACATGGGACAGGAATTCTGATGAAATTTTTACTAACCCTATATGCCTTGATTCAAGTGCCAAAACTAAGAGGTCAATTTTACAAACTATTGCTTCTCAGTTTGATATTTTTGGTCTTTAATATGCCCTTGTTTAATCGCTGCAGATTATTTATGCATAAGCTACAGTGCCAGAAAAATTTAAGCTGGGATACAGTCTTGGCTACAGATTTGCACGCGAGAATGGAGCAACATTTGCAAACAAATAAATAGAGCTCCTCCTATAAGAGTTCAACGATCTGTAGGTCCTAGGGATGGTAAATATAACATTTTTGTGTTTTCAGATGCAAGTAGAGATTTACGGTTGTGTTATTTATTTGCAGCATATTGATACAGGCCATCTAAGTTTTATTCATGCCAAGAACAGACTGGTTAATAAACAGTTAAAGAATAATCGATACCTGCCCTTGAACTAAATGCCGTCCACTTAAGTGTTGAGTGTGCTCTGGATATTTACAAAGATTTATCTGGCCCGTCTTGCATAAGACCCATAGAAATTGAGAATATTATGGCCTATACAGATTCTCTTTGTGCATTACATTGGTTAAATTCTGCGTCTTTGAAGCTAGACAAATTAAATAAACATTCTCCCTTTGTTTTGAATAGAATTAATAATATACAGAGATTGTGTGAAATTTATCCTGTCAAGTTTAATTTCATTTCTGGTAAGAATAACCCTGCAGACTTAATTACTAGATGTGTATCGCATAATCAGCTCCTTAAGTCATGTATTTTTACAGGCCCAGACATTAGCTTGACCGAAGTCCCCGAATTGTCGATTACTATCCCAGCATTTGAGGTCGCCACGGAGATTCATTCGTCTCCCTTAATTAGTGCTACCGAAATTTAAACACCTTGTTGATTTGAAAGTTATTCTTGTTTACGGAGACTTCTACTAGTTTATCGTTTATAGAGTATTTTTGCCTTACACAAGTGGAAATTAAAGGCAGGAATTCCTTGTTCTCCAGTTACTAACTATTTTGCCTCCTCTCTGAGTCATTTGTTACACGTTGAACAATGTAAGTATTTCCCTGAGGTATATTCGTATTTTCAAACTGGTATGAATGCCAAGAAAGAGATTCCTCCGGTCATAACGCAGCTAAATTATTTATGGATGAACAGGGTATTTTAAGAGTGAAAAGTAAGTTCAAGAAGTGGAATTATAATATTAACGGCAAATTTCCAGTGCTATTACATCCAGACAGTCATTTAACTAAGTTGATTATTTGGGACGCACATGTAAAATTGTTACATTCAGGTTGTTATTCTGTGTTAACTGAGCTTAGAAGGTATTACTATATTCCTAAACATTTTTCAGTTGTCAAAAAAGTTCTCAAGCAATGCGTTCATTGTCGAAGATTTAATAATCGTACCATAAAATTAAATCAAAATTCCTATAGAGACTTCCGATCAGATCCTCCTACAGTTCCCTTTGCAAATGTTTTTGTTGACTATTTAGGACCTTTCAACGTAAAAACAAAAAAATGAAAAGGTGACACAGAAAATATGGTTATTGTGCATAACTTGTACTTGGTCAAGGGCCATTAATCTAAAGGTCTGCAGAAGTTTGAATGTATCAGATTTTCTTAGAGCTTTCCAATTACATTGTTTTGAATATGGCGATACCCCAGTTGTGTATCAGTGATTTATGGAACGCCAGTTGGTAGGCAGGTGCTAATATTATAAACTCTTTCATTAATGACTCTCAGGACTCAATTGTATTTTGAAGAAAAGCTGTGTGAAACTTTATCCTTCAACAATATAAGGGTTTTAAGGGTTGCAGTCAGCTGGGTTCTTTGGTCGAAGTATGTGTTAAGATGGTCCAAAACGATTAAATCTTTGGAGCTATCAAAACAATGTACTTTCATTTTATGATTTCGAATTTCTTGTGTGTAATATCATACATCTCGTTAACAGACGACCGATAGCCTTTAAAGAGGCTTTAAGAGATGACTACATTGATTATGTACCAGAGCCTATAACACCTGAACAGCTTATCAGAGGATATGAGTTTGACTTCACTAAATTTGATTCCAGAGTTACAGCCTTTTCCAGAGGATCCAGATTTTAATCCTGCCAATTGTCATGTTCAGATATTTCTAAAAATTATGTAAAATTATGTAAAGTCCGAGATGCATTGTTAGATACCTACCATAGTGAATTTTTAGGTACTCTAATTCATCGAGCTGTTGATAGAAAAAGTAGATATCGTCCCATCTCACACAAACTGACAAAAGTACGAGATATCGTACTAAATAAAGGAAGAATATACTAAAAGAATAATTATCCATTAGGAATAATTTTGAAGATTTTTTTAATGATCTGGGTGAAGTTACCCATGCTTTGGTCAAAAAGGGAAAAACCGGTCAGACCACCAAGTTCATGTTTCTAACCTTATCCCCATGTTGGAGAACACCCATTTTTGTCCTGACAGTCTTTCCCCTGAAAATAATTTCCCTGAAAATAATTTTTTAGGTAAATCCTCACGTCCCCGCAGAAAGCTGCAGAAACCAGTGAGGCGCGGGACAAGACAAATGCTTCACTAATTCATTTTTTGTTTTTAATTTTAAATTTTACTGTATGTCCATGCATATTTTGTACATTTATTAGTGGATGAAAATTTTTTCTTTGGACAAAGTTTCCATCTTCTCCCCAGGACTATACAGAATAAATAAATTTTTAATGTACTTGCCTACAGCGGCAGGAAGGATTTGTAAATATGGAATTTTAGTATTACCAAAATAAGTAAAATAAGTACTTGGTACCGCTTACAGTCCTTCCTGCTGCCATAGTTATGATCAGCAAATTGTTGACTCCTCCTCTTTTTGTTGTTTACGAGGAAACTTCGAGATCGGTGAATGCGTGAGAAGTCAGTACTAGCAGTCCAAGCAGTCTCAGCAGTCGAGGCAGTTCTGCCAGTCCGGTCAGTCCGGGCGGTCCTGTCAGAGCATTAGGGCAGTGAGCTATCCTGTAGGAACCCACCATACACCGTATGCCATTGAGCCCGTCTTCCATCGTCAGAGTGAGCCTGTCTTCCTGGAGGATGTCTTGGACGAGGCTCTGAGAATGTTATTAAGAATCAAGGGTCCCTCAGAGGCATTTGTGAAGTATTCCCTTGGTTCCATAATTTGGACGGCGTAATTGGTGGCCACCTGGATGTGCTCTGCCTCCTACTGACTGATTTGTTCATCATCGTCTCGACTTTGATTCACCTTAGTGGATGATTTGTGGAGAAAAGTCACGTTCTCCTAAGCATTGACTTCAATCCCTTCTTGCTCGGATGGACTACGGTGAGTAGCCAAGTATTTTTTTGGGGCAAATGCTGAATGGTAATCGTAACAATCTCTTTGAGCCTTTGTCGCTGCCTATTAAAGTCCTTCCTACCTGCCATCGGTAGAGTACGGATATTCACGAATGTTTAATAGTTATAAGGATTTCTCTTGTCCTTACAGTGGTTTCGCAACTCTACTGAAGGTTGTTCATGGGTTTTATTGTACATAGTGTAAGCTACTATTTGTTATTTCTGGATAGTCAACATAAAATTGCAAGAATCTCCTTTAATGCAAACTTGACACGGAAATATTATATTATTTCATGGATAGGATTTATCCAGCCTTGATTTGTTGTCATACTTGGTTTTTCTGTCTTGACCTACTTACAGTAAGGTAACAGTTTGCATATTCCTATGTATAAGTGCTTCTTGCCATATATTGCTACCTATATAATTAAACTTAATTCTTAGGCTTCACCACTAACGTGCAATTTCTGTATTTCCCATCCAGGTATGGAGGAGAAGCTGATTATTGAAGAGGAAGAGCCCTGTGTCATGCACTTGACACATGTTTGCAATAAATAATAAATTTAAACATTTCAAAGTGTATGAATTGACTTCCCTTCAGTATTTTTAAGTACCTTATAAGGTGACTTCATAGTTTTTTCAGCTTAACTTGGGTCGAAGGACAGTCCAAGACCGTTCCCCACAGTCGTCCTGCAGGTCACCACTCCTTGGTGCACCAAACCTCACCGCCTAGGTGTAGTGCGTACAATTCGGCATGGAGTAGGTTTCCTATTGGGACGGGACCATCCTCTGGGGATGTCCCTCCCCCCCCCCCACCACTCCAGGGCCAAGCTACCTCACCACATCAAATCACGGCCAGAGAGGACTCTTCACCTGTGCCAGAACACACTGCCAGCCTTGGTGACTCCACAGATTCGCAATCTGTGGGGCCATCTTGGCCTTACCGTCCAATGCCACAGAAGAAGTTCTCGAACCAGTTCTGCCGAGACTGTGGCCGCAAGGGTCACATGTCTGCCAACTATGTAGGGTGCGCGAGTTACAATATTCCTGCCATCGCAATGGCCGTTACCAATCCTTCGTTACTAGGACCCCCAGCTCAGGGCCCTATAACCGTCGCACCCCTCCAAGGTCATTATCCACCAAGCCATGTCAGAGCCTTTGATGACTCCGGCGCTCAAATCTCCCTGATACGGAAGATCAAATCCCCCGAGGGGCTACCGTCGATAGACGGCAACTGATCACGATTGAAGGCATCAATCATAGTAAGATGATCCCTCCCACCGTCCAATTGAGAGTCGTACGACCTCACCTTACCAAGGTATGTACACTTGCAGTTGCAAGCTACCTTCCAGGAGGTTACGACCTCATCCTAGGGCATGACCTGAAGTCTCCCATTACCAAGGGCCTGCTGAGAGGTATTGCACCTCCGGTACCCACCACAGGTCCAGTCGACCTCAACTCTCGGCCAGTGCCACTTGGCAGCACTGAGCAGTGCCAAGCTCCGTCCAGCCTGGACGTAGAGCCACCACAGAACTTGACTTCTGCACCTGGCCCCGAGCTAGCGCCGGCGCCTAACCTTATCAAGGATCCTCCTACAGGAGATCCTCCAACAGGCATGGAGCTTACCGCAGCCCATGGCCAAGCTCCAGCCCATCATTCTTCTTCAGCCTCACCTCTGTCGCCCGAGGATGAACCTCCGGCAGACCTTACCTTCATACCTCCTCTGGAAAAC
>NC_087221.1:24338791-24356291 GCF_015104395.2 Macrobrachium nipponense
CTCCTTCCCGGACACCACACTATTGCCAAAAAAGAAATAGAAATAAAAATGAAATAAATAAAAATAATACTCTCACACGCACACACACACACGCACACACAAACACAATGTTTCCTGCCTAACATCGTTTGCCTTCGGAACTTGACGGAACCACCGCAAAAGCATTTTATGCAAATCTACCAAATTCCCTACGTTTGGCCGAAGACTTCAGCAGCGAGAATTTACGGTTGTGACTCTCTCTCTCTCTCTCTCTCTCTCTCTCAATGAAACGTTTATTCTTCAATGCAGTGTTTCTCCGGACTTCGCTTTGGGCGCGAAATGGTAGATTTCCCATTCGGCGTTTTCTTTGCATTGTCATATTCAGATTTTGCTAGCTAATTTTGCGTCTTGCGTCTGGCATTATTTATCGTTATTGGTGTTACTATAGTAGATTCACATCAACCGTGCATTTGTTGTCTAGGCCCGTCCCTTACGACGCTCCCGATTGGTTGTTGATAACCCAATCGCAGGACTGGAAACTCTCAGTCTCTCGAGAGAGTTCACATGGGCAGGATGTATGCTCCGCCTTTTCTGAGGGATACGTCTTTTAAAAGTATCCCTCAGGAGATGTGGAACATACATCCTGTTCATGTGAACTCTCTCGAGAGACTGAGAGTTTCCAGCCCTGCGATTGGCTTATCAACAGCCAATCAGGAGCGTCGTAAGGGACGGGCCTAGACATCAAATGCACGGTTGATGTGAATCTACTATAACATTATTTAGGAACAAGTTGACGGGTTTATAGTTGTACGTTACTGTGCCTTTCTTATCTCATTGTCAGCGTGTAAATAGAAGCATGATATACAACGTTATAAGCGTCATACGAATACTGTCACTAATCTAGATGATTATTAAACACAAGTTTAATTTGGATGAATCAAGGGAAATACTCTTTCATTTCCAACCGTAATGTTATTCTCGAAACTTTATGTTGGTTCTAAAAATCACTTCCATTTCAAAATCATGAGAGTAATTTAATAACAGCGGCAAAAGAATATTTCATTGCAGAGTGTAATTGAGAACGTTCATAATTTTTGAATCAGGAATATTACAAAAACCTTATGATATTTTCTCACGATAGAACTTCGTTCCTAAAATCTCTTTCATTCCAAAAATCGTGGTAAATATTCACCTATTCACTTACACCCACCCACCCACAACACACACACACACACACACACACACACACACACACACACACACACACACACACACACACATATATATATATATGATATATATATATATATATATATATATATCGCTCCGTGATTGTGGTTAACGTCACGTAACCTATGATCCTATTAAAGTCTTGGAGAACATAAACCCATCCTGACCTTAGATAGGTCTAGAGTTACCCGATGAAGCTGATAATATCACCTCTCCTTTCATCATACAGTTTCTCTCTCTCTCTCTCTCTCTCTCTCTCTCTCTCTCTCTCTCTCTCCAGTCCAAAGTTTCGGTTCGTGTTACCAATGGCTTGCTGCAGTAACAGCAACAGCACAGCAGAGCAGTAACAGCAGCAGCAACAGCAGGAGATTCGTCGTTAGAGCTCGTTCGTGGATGTAATCCAGAAGTTGCTCTGGGCCTCCGAACTGTGCAAAAGTTTAGGTGTCTGGTTGATGCGGAATCAAACACCGCCAACATTCAGTTCTTCCTCCCAAAGTATCGTGAATTATTTGTATGATGATAGAGTCTGCTGGGGTTTATGTATATATGTATGTATGTATGTATGTACGTATGTTATTGCTAAGATTTCATAGATGTGTCTCATCACTACATAGATATGTATGTATGCGTGTGGCTCCGAAGTTTCTATGGCTAGAATGGTATTATAAAATTGTATGTATGTATGTGGCTGCTAAGTGTCTGGAGCTGGAATAGTATTATTAACAAACATGTATGCATGTATGTTATTACTATAATTTCATGGATGGCATCTTATCACTACGTGTGTAGCCTGTAAGTTTCTATGGCTGAAGTGGTATTATTAATATGTATGTATGTATGTATGCATTTATCATTCTAATAATGTACCAGGCATGGTTGTTTAGACACTATTTTTGTTTTTGCTAGAATCGTTTCATATAAAATTCCTTATTTTTAACATTTAGTTATTCTTACTTGTAGCACTTTTTTAATTTCTAATTTCTGTCTTTTTGGTGTTATTCTTTTATTCTTGTTTTTATATAATTTTTTTTATTTGGTAATATCACTGTATATATAATACATATACAAATACGTATACAATCTTATATATATGTAAATATATAGATTATGAATATGTAAATACTAAAGCATTAGCATGTATTTTTATGTTTGCTTTTATCTTAACATTTTAAATATACTTAAAAATTCTTGCGTGATATCATGTCGTCTGAAGTGCTTTGAACAGCCGATACTTCTCATCATATTACCTTGACGCTCCTGACAAACTTCTCAAGGTCATTCAGTATGAACTTACATTTAGCTTAAACCTTTTACAATGACGATCAATCTCTACAACAGGGCTAGTTACCGAGCTAGCTGTTCATTGGAGACCCGTTAGAATGGAATTTGTCGTAATTATTAAGCTGTTTTCATTTGGTTTCTATTGAATATAACCAGTTAGTGTGGACGTTGTCACCACGGCTCAGACGAGATATTTTAATCTGATAATCGTGAGTTTTTATTTTCTCTTATCTTCTTCATTCTCTTCATGAGGCTATTTGTATTATAACCCACGTGAATGATACAACAATTTGGCCAATGTCACTTAATGGTAAAGCTTTACTGGATAAAGCAAATTACTATTTTAATATACTTTCCTTAACACGCTCACACATGCATATATATATGTGTGTGTGTACTTTTTTGGAATTTAATTTCTTTATATATATACATATGTATATATATATGTAAATATATATATGATATATATATATATATATATATAGATATAATATATATATATATATACACACACACACACACACACACACACATATATATATATATATATATATATATATATATATATATATATATATGTATATATATATATATATATATATATATATATATATATATATATATATATGTATATATATATATATATATATATATATATATATATATATATATATATATATATATATATATATATATATATATATATATATATATATATATAAATATTACTAAAAGAAAAATGCTCCAACTGAAATTCCACCCAAGCATAGTTGTTCGAATAAGACGTATTTCCCCCTCCTTCAGATTGTGACATCAGTCATGAGAATTCCAGAATCCGTTCCAGAACCTGATCTCTGTTCCCAGATTCCAGAGCTGGCCTCCCGCGGGAGCGAGAGGCCTTTTGTTTGCCAAACAGTGGCATTCTGAGGTCTGTGGTCTGTGTTGTACCGATCTGTAGCGATTTGAGATATGCCAGAAATTATTCCGGTTGAAATAGATGCCCACCCGTCAGGAAATTTATTTAGCGCCTCAGTGGCGTGGTTGGTACGGTGTTTGCGTCCCACCTCGTTGGTCGCGGGTTTGATTCTCGGCCATTCCATTGAGGAGTGAGAGATGTGTTTGCTGGTGATAGAAGTTCATTCTCGACGTGGTTTGGAAGTCACGTAAAGCCGTTGGTCCCGTTGCTGAATAACCACTGGTTCCATGCAACGTAAAAACATCATACAAACAAAAATTCAGGAACTTTATTGGGCAAATAATAATAATAATAATAATAATGGATGAGAAACAAGTGCACATTTAAGTATGGATATAATATATATTCAAAAATAAGCCCACACAGAGCGTTCGGGATTCTGTTCGAACAGACTCCCGATACCTTTCAGTCCAGATATTTTTACCCCATACATAACTGTGGATTTGTTTCTCCATTCGAAGAATAATGCTACCACGAGCATTTTTATAATAATAATAATAATAATAATAATAATAATAATAATAATAATAATAATAATAATAATAATAATAATAATAATACTTTTTATTTGGGCCATAAACAGAGAAGACTAAGTAAACGCAATATGGTAAATAAAATTTAGATTCATGAAATAAAGTTCTAATGATAAACAGTCGCACCCAGTCAATTAATAATAATAATAATAATAATAATAATAATAATAATAATAATAATAATAATAATAATGGAGAAACAAATCCACAGTTATGTAAATGTATATATGTTTAAATTTAAAAACAGCAAGGATAGCTTTCGGGAATCTGTTGCAAGGGGAACCGAACAGATTCCCGAAAGCTGTCCTTGCTATTTTTGAATTTAGATATATGTACATTTACATAACTGTGAATTTGTTTCTCCAATGCTAAAAATTACTAGTAATTTATTTTAACACTACTGTTGCTTTTAATTGTCAATATTATAGCCTCGTTACGGAGGTTCCTTAGTTCGAATAAGATAATAATAATAATAATAATAATAAAATAATAATAATAATAATAATAATAATAATAATAATAATATAAAAAAGCAAAGGAATTCAGAATTTATGGACAGTATTCATAATAGCTTAGAGAAAAGCGAATGAAAATAGTCTCAAAACGAAAATTAATAAAGAGAAGCAAAGCCGACTCAGCATTAGCAACTCGTTAAATAACGTAAAACTGATGTAGCAAGATTTCATAATTTTGTTCGTATAATAATCTGCGTTTTATTTTCTGAAATGGCATCAAAATCTTGATGTAACTGTGAAAGATAGTTGAGCCTTCTATACTATTGGGAAGGAATGGCTTAATTATGCACCATTACATAATAAAATCTTTTTGATTTTTCAATTGAATTCTCATAACTCGATGAATTTATTGTGATACCCGAATTGTATTTAACTAGGATTATCCAAAGAATCCACAAATTTATTAATTTTGTCGTAACTTAAAAACTAATTTAGTCGCAGTTTATTTAAGTAAGCAAAAAATATTTAACAAAATGATAATTGTAAGAAGCCTGATTTCACTGAAGACCATTTCATGCGAATTTTCATTAAGCGGTGAACAGTTATTTTAGTTATAATGATCATTTTCCATTTCATTATTGCTGTGAACTCCCATTGGGAGACATATTTATTTTGCATAATGGCTACTTCGTTATTGTTTAACTAGAATGATTTTGATTGTCAATTTCCATGAATCCATCATCGATAAATATCCATAACTCCATAATCAATATATTTCCATGACTCCATAGTTAATATATTTCCATGACTCCAGAATCAATATATTTCCATTACTTCATAATCAATATACTTCCATGACTCCATAATCGATATATTTCCATGACTCCATAATCAGTATATTTCTATTACTCCATAATCAATATATTGCCATTATATACTCCACAATCAATATGTTTCCATGACTCCATAGTCTGTATGTTTCCATGCCTCCATAATCAATATATATAAATGGGTCAATTAATATATTTCCATGACTCCATAATCAATATATACCCATGGCTCAATTAAAATATTTCCATGACTCCATAATCAATATATATATCCGTGACTCAGTTGATTTATTTCCATAACTCCATAATCAATATATTTCCATGATTCCATAACCGATATATTTCCCAGACTCCATAATCAGTAAATTTCCATGACTCAATTAATGCATTTCTATGACTCCATGATCAATATATTTCCATGACTCCATAACCAATATATTTCCATGACTCCATAATCGATATATTTCCACGACTCCATCAAAAATATTGAATTTTATCTTTCAGTATAGATTTTACTAACCTGTCACTATCAAGGTGATTTCCTTCCAGGGTTTTTTTATAACATAGTAATCAATGCATTTCTGTGACTCCATTAAAGATATAATTAGTTTATTACATGATTCCATTGAAGATAGATGATCGATATATTACAGTGATTCCATTGAAGGAATTTAATCAATATATACAGTGAAGCGCCTGCAGTGGTGTGGTCGGTATGTAATGGCGTGCTACCTCGTTGGCCGCGAGTTCTATTCTCGGGCATTCCATTGAGGTGTGAGAGATGTGTATTTCTGGTGACAGAAATTCACTCTCGACGTGGTTCGGAAGTCACGTAAAGCCGTTGGTCCCGTTGCTGAATAACCACTGGTTACATGCAACGTAAAAACACCATACAAACAAACAAACAATATATACAGTGATCCATTAAAACTTTACAATCAAAATATTACTGTGTTTCTATTGACAATATATATATATATATATATATATATATATATATATATATATATATATATATATATATATAGTATAAAATATATATATATATATATATATATAATATATATATATATATATATATATATATATATATATATATAATAATAGATATATATATATATATATATATATATATATATATATATATATATATATATATATATATATATATATATATATATATATATATATATATATATATATATATATATATATATATATATATATATATATATATATATATATTATATATATATATATATATATATATATAAATTGTTATATCACAGCAAATCCTTTTAAGAATCCTTGTTCATTAACACTTTTGGAGAGGCGTCACCGAAGACGCAATATTTTCACTGGAAAATTTACCAGCAATTTTTTCCATCTAAATATTATTGAGTGGACAATCATCCAGCGGCGTAAAACTATGATGTCGGAAAATACGAGGTAAAATTATAGGAAGTTCCGACATCTGCACCGTTCTTTATGAAATCAAATATTACTCTGCTTCGCTTTGTTAATAAATGGGGCCGATGAGAGAGAGAGAGAGAGAGAGAGAGAGAGAGAGAGAGAGAGAGAGAGAGAGAGAGAGAGAGAGAGAGAGAGGTTATTGGAAATCCTTCATTTGAAGGTCTTAAATAATTATTTTGTATTATTTGTTGGTCAGTGAGAACACTTAAGTAATGAGTATGCACATACATATACATGATACATAGAAGCACACGCATGATCACACGCACGTATACTTACATGCGCACATTATGTATATATATAGATATAGAAATAAATAAATAAAAAATAAATATATATAATAAATAAATATATATATATATATATATATATATATATATATATATATATATATATATATATTCGAACTTATTTGTTACGTTTTGATATAGGAAAGAATGTTGAATGCATTATCGGATGCAAATTTCATTTGCGGTTAATCAAATTATTCCATAACCAGGAATTCGTATAATAACTATTGGTGAACTAAAATAAAAAAAAATAATATGAATAATACGGTGTTTATACATAGTCATATGCATTTTACTTCTATGCAAAGTTATTAGTATACCAATTGCAAGCGTATTATTAGAAGATGTTTTTGAAAAAATATCTAATATAAATCTCAGTTTTATAAAAAAAAAAAAACTTATTAACGAGTTTGGTTGCCTTTGGTGTGAAAATGATAAATGATAAAAATCATAACGACAAAAGAATATTTATGTCACTGACCATTATCTTAAATAAATAAATAATGAACCCAACCTCGGAATATCAGCGAATCAATCTTATCCTCTCACAAATCTTGTTCGTTTTTTATTTCAAAGTCTCGCAATATATTATCTGTACAATATATACAACAGGTAACAAGAACAGTCATATTCCTATACAGAGCCGTTACACGAAATCATATCCAGAACACCCAATCACATGCGTTCCCAGAAGAATACCTCCCCCCCTCTCCCTTTCTCTTCCCCTTCCCCTTCTCCCCCTCCCCTCTCCCCTCGAGAACAAAGCGAGGCGGTTCAGCCATTTCTGAACATTCTAAACAACGCTTGAATGATGAATTTCCACGCAGAAACATCATCGGATTGGGTTGGCGGTTGTCATTCTCCGGGAAGGACGGAAAATATACAGCATTTGAATTGAATTTACTAATTCACGGTGTCAGGTGGAATTATTTAGACGCGTTGCTAACCGGGCGGGAGATATGAGGTCTCTCGCTGCTGCTCGTCCATGATAGGGATTCTGATCTCCTCCGGAAGATATATTCGCGAATTGGATGTTACTGTTGCTGCTGCTGCTGCTGCTTGATGCCAGAATAATGTTGGGTATATTT
This sequence comes from Macrobrachium nipponense, assembly GCF_015104395.2. Classification (NCBI taxonomy): domain Eukaryota; kingdom Metazoa; phylum Arthropoda; class Malacostraca; order Decapoda; family Palaemonidae; genus Macrobrachium; species Macrobrachium nipponense. The sequence continues at coordinate 24,346,927 of NC_087221.1, forward strand.
AGTTGACTAAGGGTTTTTCACTTTTATTTAAAGAGAGGAGAAGTGACTTTGGTGTTTGTAACGGAGAAAGAAATAAGGTACAACAGTAAGGGATATCGTAACCTAGGCTTCTAACCAGTCTTCGGTCCAACCTGGAAAGCAGAGATTATTAATTTATTTTCTTATCGGATAGCGTACATACATTTTTAGCAGAGAAGTTGATAGGTCACTGGTATCTGTCCCTTAGGGGGTTAGTGCCGTCAGTGCACGTCAGCATGGTGCACTGCAAGCATTACTAAAGTGTGTTTGTACCGTCCCCTCGGCCCCTGGTTGCACCCACTTTCTAACCTTATACTTTACCTCCGTCCCCCATCCTTTCTTCCATTTTGCTGTTCAGCCGCTCCAACTACGTCTTTTCACTGCCTGGGCACTGAATGGCTGAAAGTGCTTTTGTACTCGGATTAATGCTTAATTTTCATAAATTAGTTCAACTGTGGTATTTAAAATGACGAACATCTCATGAGATTTTGAGCATCAGAAACAGGCAGTTTTACCTCTCGGTGAAGTGCTACTGAACGCAAGGCCAAAGCTTCAAAATGTACGACGCACTTTTGGGTAGACAATGAAAGGTCATGACCCCAGCTATTCTTCGGAACAGAGTAAAGCTCTTATAGAGAAAGAAGATGAAGACTGAATAAAGCCGATTAACGGCAAAAGGTTTTACGCAGAGCTTATCTCTGTTACCGGAAGCGGGATAAATATCTCCGGCTACCTGTGATTAGTGAAATTTCTGGAATTCGCCTCTTCGAACTCAGTTATGTATAATCGGTATTCGGTGAATTTTCAAATTCAGCGTTTGGTAAAATTCTAAAATGAAGACGATATTGACAACAACCAACACACTACCATATCTATCAAGCGAAAACACTCTCAGATAACAGAGCAACATTGACAACAGACCAATTCTACAAGCAACAACACCCCGTCGACGATAACAAGAACACCATACCATAACAACAGTAGATCTCAGTCTACAACAACAACAGTTCTGGGCCGTTACCTTGTCCATTGTTACTTCCCACTTCCAACAACAACCCCCCCCCCAACCCCCACTCCGCCCCAACAAAGGGGCGAAGCGACAAGTGTCATTAATCAGCCCAGTCTAAACTATTATGGACTGAGAACCATCGGACGTCTAATAGCCTAGCGGCGACGTCCTGCTTTTCGCTGGGGGGGAGGGGGGAAGGGGGGAGGGGAGCGGGGAGGAAGACGGGGCTTGGGGAGGGAAGCTACAGGATGGGGGGAAGTTATGGCCAACTTGATAAGATAAGATGTTATTGATAGTCCGCTCACTGTTATCAAAGGGAAGTGACTTCATGGGATCGGTGATTAGGACTGGAAGGGTCTTGAATATTGTCTTTCTCAAATGAAGGGGCTAAACAACACCCCCCCCCAACACCCCACCCCGCCCTTGATCCAAAATAGATTATTTACATAAAGATTTAGATGAAAGGGGGCTATTCACCCCCGCTCTCTTGCTCCAAAGGTCAATACGAATTACCAAATAAATTATTTATATAGAGATCTAGTATATTGTCTTTGATGAACAAGAATGTGTTATTCACCTGATTATTATAAGTTTACCCATACCCTCAAAGATCGCGACAATGCAATGTGAAAGACATGGGAAGGTAGGTCCCGACTCTAGGGACGTTATGTACCGCCCCCAAGCTCGGGCAAAGAGACCTTCATTCTGCATACTTGCATAGGCACCTTGGTTCTATCGATGTTGCATACACACTTATAGACATAGAAAAATCTACTGATACGCATTGCAGTGTATAAAAGTACAGTTGAAAACAAGAAAATATCAACATAAAACCAGCCTGAAAGGACAGAACACTGCTAGGAAGTGAAAACGAAGAAAACACACAGAAAAGGAAAAATGGCAAATAAATAATCGGTGAAAAACAGGGGATGTATCTTGTGAGATGACGTTTCCTGTTGAGCGAGGGAAGAATTTATTTTTATTTTTTTTTTATTTCACGAATGTCATACGTGAAATCAGATTTTCTGGGTGATGCGATTTGTTTCCTTTGTGTCGCAAGATTTAGGAGAAGTAACTTGGTATCTTGCGATCAGGTCTAAGTCAAATATCTTGACGCGAAAAAAAAAGTAGTTAATATCCTACTGAATGATACAAACCAATATTTACGATAAGAACGAAAAGTGGAAAACAAGGTTCTAAGTGTTATGCTCTGCAATAAATCCGAATAATTGTACCGAGACCTTCCAGGCACCCCATCCCCACCCCCCACCCCCAAAAAAGCTCGATTATACAGCAAGCAGAAGTATCTTTTCCCGTTATATATTATTCTATATGATGCAAGCCAACACCAATAATTGCGAGAAGAATGGAAAGAGAGAGAGAGAGAGAGAGAGAGAGAGAGAGAGAGAGAGAGAGAGAGAGAGAGAGAGAGAGAGAATCTATGTGCCATGCTCCCCAATACATCGGAAAAAAAAAGAAAAAAAAATCCATCTCTGCAGCAAGCAGAAGTATTTTTTCCCTTGTCTGCATAAGCACGCGGCGAAATCATTGACGTTCTCCGATGCTCAGTGGGCGCTTATTTGTCGCCGACTTTATTGCCCCTGGAGACATGAACGAAGAATTTTGCATCACGACAGAACTAGAGAACACAAAATCTTACGAGAATTTTTCCTGTTTTTTTCTTCTTTTTTCTTTTTTTCGTCAACTTCGAGAAATTCACGGAAATTATTGACGTTCTCATTAGTCGTATCTCGGCGGTGTCTGAACTGCTTATCGAAGAAAAGTGAAAGGAAATATGAAAGTCAAACGCTCAGGACTGGGTTTTCAAAGTTTGACATCGGAATTATTATTATTGTGGATAATGGTACTGATGACATTATTATTATTATTATTATTATTATTTTATTATTATTATTATTATTATTATTATTATTATGAATTTAATTGCACTATTACTGGAATCGATTGCCGTTTCAACTGCAATTTTTAATATTATTATTATCATCATCATCATCATTATTATTATTAGATTATTATGAATTATTATTATTGATTATTATTGTTATTATTATTATTATTATTATTATTATTATTATTATTATTATTAGTAATGGTAAATAAATTAATTATTTCATTAGCGTTATCACTAAGAACCAGAATTTATCATTATTATTACTGTTATAATTATTATCACAGTAAATTCATTATCGCAGTATTATCACTGATAACAAAAATTATCATCATTAATATTATTATAGATTAACATTATTTACTGTAAAAACTGATGATATTTAGCGTCATCATTAAAATCAAAATCGATTATCATAATTTCTGCTACCATACAATAACTCAGCCAAACTGTAAATGATCCATTGGCTAGCAAAGCAAATTATCTATATATATATTATATATATATATATATATATATATATATATATATATATATATATAAATCTGAGAGGTGGTAATCAGACATGTTTCTGTGTGACTACCTGCGGAAATATTGTTCTGTTGTCATTAGACAAAGGTGATAAGCTTCTTATTATCTTTGGCGCTCTCTCTCTCTCTCTCTCTCTCTCTGATTTTGGAGCACTAATTACTCTAATTAGCTTGCTATGAAAAAAGGAAAACCCTTATTATTGATGATCTCTCTCTCTCTCTCTCTCTCTCTCTCTCTCTCTCTCTCTCTCTCTCTCTTGCAAAGTGATTGCATGTATCTAATGTCTAAGGTTATAGTAAGAGGCCTCTTAAATCTAGAGTACTCTCTCTCTCTCTCTCTCTCTCTCTCTCTCTCTCTTCTCTCTCTCTCGTGTCAGTTGCGTTTCAGTTAAGTTTCCTGATTCCTTGTGGCATCGAAATGAATAAAAATAAAAGGAAAAATCGAAATAACAGAAGGTAAATTAATTCAAACGAATGGAAAAGAAAAAACTTCAAAGCAAAGCTAAACGAAATAATAAATATTCAGACAAAAACGTAAAAAAAAAAAAATTGAAATAAGAACAGACGTTCAGAAAGGAAGTTTTTAAAAGATAAAAATGTGACACTTAAATGAACAAGGGAATAAAACATGAAATAAAACTGAAATGATCATTGCAAGAACAGAAGTTCAGAAAGGAAGTTAAAAAAAAATAAAAATGTGACACTTATATGAACAGGGGAATAAAACATGAAAAAAAACTGAAATGAACATTGCAAAATCATATACGAGGTCAAAGTGCTTTTAAATGAAAAATGTAACTTAATGAATATTGTAGAACGAAATAGAATTATTAAAAGTAATAAATACATAAACGTGAAGACAGCACAACGCTTATTTCCTGTGGTTGAGAAAAGAACATGTAAAAGAAAAGAGCAGGAAAATATGTCACAAGTCAACAGTAATTTTAAAAACAAACAAAAATAGTAAAAACGACAAACTGAAAAAATAGAATAAAAAAAAGACATTACTTTTCTGATAATGGTAAAACAGAAGTAAGTAACAAAGATCAGATTGATAAAAAAATGAAAATTAATAATAATAAACTAAAAAAAAAAATTAGAATTAAAGACGATATAACTAAAGCAGAAAATACATAAACTAAAAAAAACAAAATTAAAATAAAAGAAGATATAACAAAAACAGAACAACAGTAACGATCAAGTTATTTGTCATTATTCCGTCGACATCGTCAGCACTGGTACACGAGGCGCGAGTAATAATGTCCTTTTTTATCTTTTTCCTTTTATCTCGTAATGATTTTCTCTTTGCTTCCTGACAATTACCGCCGAAAACTCCCCGTTATGAAGTCTGTGCCAGAATTTCCATTGTTAATTCACCTTTTGAAGGCGAATTTCCTCGTATTTCCTCGCGCGCGATGTCCACGGTGTGTTTTCATTTGTCAGGACTTCCGCGTGACCTTCGCGGAAAAAAAGGGTCATTGTTTTCAATTGCTTGCCTTTATGGAGGACCCTGGCGTGTTTTCACGTATGACCTTCCATGGCCTTGATGGAAGGATTCGACGCGTTTTCCTTTGCGGCCTTTCCTGACCTTCATGATGGATTTAATTGTTTTCATCTGCGACCTTCATATGTTTATTTGCGGATTAACAGACGGGTTTTCATAGGCTACCTTTTGTGGCCTTCATGAAGGAATGAACAGTTTTCATCTGTAGCCCTCATACGTTATTTATCGGAATAATTGACGTGCTTCTGTTTGTGACTTTGTTTTCCAACCTGTGTAAATCATATTAGCGCGTATTTTGCGGCCCTTTGTAACATTAATGGAGAACTGGTTCGTCTTCATATTTACTCTTCATGGAGGGATTTCGCGTCAATTTTTTGGCTATCTTCATTTGCAGTCTTCATGGCAGGATCTTTTATGGCTTCATTTGTTATCAGAGTATTAGTTTGAAAATGAAAACAGACCCGAACGCAGAACTGCCTTTGTTGCTAGGGAGCTCCATAGACTTAATTTAGATATAGTGGCACTTTCTGAGACTCGTATCGCAGGTGAGGGACAACTGTGTGAAGAAGGTGGTGGCTACACATTCCTCCGGAAGGGAAACGAACCTGGAACACCAAGACAGCATGGTGTAAGTTTTGCTGTAAAAAATTGCATGCTTTTCAATTTAACAGAGTACCCAAGTGGCATAAATGAATGCCTAATGACACTCAGACTAAATCTTGAGGGAAATAAACATGCCACAGCGATCAGTGCTTACGCTCCAACCCTTCTTGCAGAGGATCAAACAAAAGAATTATTTTATGCCGCTTTAGACACAGCTCTCACAGCTATCCCAAATGAAGATCCTTTTAGGTGACTTTAATGCCAGAGTAGGACTAGACAGTGACATCTGGAGAGGTACCATTGTAAAAGAGGGTATTGGCAAAATTAATGCAAATGGAACACTCCTACTCTTGAAGTGTGTAGAACATGATCTGGTAGTAACTAATACTCTTTTTAGGCAGAAAAATAAACTTAAAACCACCTGGCAACATCCAAGATCTAAACATTGGCATCTCTTAGATTACATTATAGTAAGATCTCGTGATCGTGATTGAAAGGATGTATTACTTACAAGATCTGTGACAGGATCCGAAGACTGCTGGACTGACCACTGCCTGGTATACTCTTGTATTAGGATGAAGATCTTGACTAAAAAGAGAAACACGCATGCACTAAAGTGACTGAAGTTTAACATTGATTCACTTAAGAACGACTCAAATAAGATTGAACTTCAGCGGTGTCTCGCTAATAAACTAGAACAGGAATATCCACCCAATATTGTTGATCACTGGAGTAAATTTAAGGATTCCGTAATCAGCGCATGTAAAGAATCAGTTGGTCTGAAGGAATACGAACATCAAGATTGGTTTGATCAGAATGATGCAGCTATCCAAGATCTTATTCAAAAGGCCAGAAAATATCTGTTTGAACATCTGAATGACCCAAAGTGTGAAACAAAGAAGAAAATACACCGCATAGCAAAACCTCAGATACAAAATGCCACAAGGGAAATGAAAAACAAGTGGTTGACAGACAAAGCAAATGAGCTCCAATCCTTCTTTGACAGAAATGACATGAGAAGCCTTTTCAGTGGAATGAAAGCTATATTTGTGCCAAGTTCCCAAGGGCTAGCACCCTTATGTAGTCAAGACGGCAATCGACTCCTTAAAAACAATCATGAAATCCTGTCTCATTGGAAAGAACATTTTAAAGAACTACTTAATAGAGACCCTGTGACAGACGAGGATGTACTGCAACAACTCCCTCATCTTCTCTATGAAGAACAACAAAGCTGCGGGACCAGACAACATTCCTGCTGAAATATATAAATATGGAGGACCAACCTTACATCGTCAACTTCTCCAACTAATTGAAAAAATCTGGATGCATGAGGATATTCCAAATGACCTCATAGATGGAATTATCAACACAATGTATAAGATAAAAGGGGATCGATCAGTTTGTGGAAATAACAGAGGAATTAGAGGATTTACCCTCCTGTCAGTAGCTGGGAAGGTCTTAGCAAGAATTCTTACAACAAGACTAACACCTCTAGCTGAGAAGATCCTGCCTGAGTCTCAGTGTGGTTTCAGACCTGCTCGTGGTACAACTGACATGGTTTTCTCGGCGAGGCAGCTGCAAGAAAACTGTCGAGAACAACAAAAACCCCTTTACATAGGATTCATTGACCTGACTAAAGCTTTTGACAGTGTCAAGCGTGAGCTGCTCTGGGAGATACTATCAAGATATGGATGCCCACCAAAATTCATAAAGATCCTGAGGCTACTACATGATAATATGTCGGTGACTGTAATGGCTAATGGTAGCCTCACTGAGCCTTTCAAAGTAAAGTCAGGCGTAAAACAGGGTTTGTCGCTGCTCCTACCTTGTTTTCCATATTTATAACTATTGTTTTGCACCTCATTCAAGATGAATTGCATCCAGGTATCTCCATCAATTACAGAACAGACGGAGGAATGAATATTCAATCTCAATCGGCTAAATGCAAGAACTAAAGTCAATGTTACTGCTATTGTTGAGCTTCAGTATGCAGATGACAACGTTGTCTGTGCTCAAACTGAAAATGATCTGCAAATTATACTGAATGCATTTGCAAATGCTTACTCTCGTCTTGGACTTTCCATCAACATCAGAAAAACCCAAGTATTATATTAGCCACCCCAAACTGAAGCCATAAGAGTTGCACCTACTATACAAATTAATGGAGAAACTCTAGAAACTGTAGACCGCTTCCCAAACCTGGGCAGTCATCTATCTTCAAATGCCAATATAGATGATGAAGTTCAATATCGCCTAAGATGTGCTAACTCAGCTTTTGGAAAATTACGCAAGAAAATTTTTGATGATCATGACTTGTGTGTTAACACCAAAATAAAGGTATATCGGGCAATAGTCCTACCTACCCTTCTTTATGGTTCCGAAACTTGGACAACTTACCGATGCCATGTTAAAGCCCTTGAGAAATTCCATCAGCGGTCCTTGCAAAACATCTTGAGAATAACTTGGGAAGACTGCTGCACTAATGTAAGTGTTCTTGAAGAGGCCGACTGCCTCAGTATTGAGGCCGTTATAATAAAAAGCCAGTTGAGATGGGCAGGGCATGTTGTCAGAAGGGCAGACAGCCGCCTTCTTAAGCAGCTCTTTTACTCAGAGCTAAGTGACAGGACTCGAATTGTTGGCAAACCAAGGAAGAGATTCAAAGACAGCTTAAAAGACAACTTAAAACTATGTGACATTAACTATAAAAACATATGGAGACGATGCAGTGGAGCGATCTGCTTGGAGAGTTAAAGTGAAAGATGGAATAAAAAATTATGAAGAGAACAGAAAGCTGCATCTGGAGAACCGTAGAGCTGCAAGACAAGCTCATCAGGTCCATCCACAGCCTCCACTCCCACCTAACAACACATGCCCCAATTGTGACAGAGTATGTGGCTTGAGAATTGGTCTCATTAGTAACGACGTCCCAGAGCATTCATACTCTAATCGAAGAATAACTAACGGGGTCACGAGTTAATGAGGGGTATGTGGGTGGCTCCAGATGTCTCGTGACCAAGCACAGATGCCAATAGTCCCTTGCGTACACAGTTACTTTAAACTTTATGGGTTTCCAGCTTATGCGGAAGTTTCTTCGGTGCAATCGATTTTTCTGTACAGCTGCTACAGCGTAAAATCAAGGTCACAGAAAATAGATCTATCTCTCGGTGGTCACGGTATGATGATGTATGAGCCGCTGCCAACGAAATTGTGGTTGCCAGAAGCATGATTATGGTTAATTTAACCTTAAATAAGATCAAAACTACTGAGGCTAGAGGGCTGCAATTTGGTATGTTTGATGATTGTATGGTGGATGATCAACATACAAATTTGCTGCACTCTGGCCTCAGTAGTTTTTAAGATCTGAGGACGGACAGAAAAAGTGCGGACGGACAGACAAAGCTGGGCACAATAGTTTTCTTTTACTGAAAACTAAAAGGCTACATAAGTAGTCTTTGATCTACGTGATTATTTAAAGGTTCCTCTCTAGCTTCCGTTAAGGATACATATCCAGCAATAAAATTGTAACAATTGGTTTTCCTTCTGAATTGCAAACCTAATAGGCAACGGATATAAGAATATGTCACATATTTTACCTGGCAACTAAAGCAATCAGAAAAGAATCTCAGTTGAAATCTGTTACATTGTTTTCCTAATTTCTTGCTTAAGCCCTTGGATTCGTATAACGCCGCTGTCACCTTACGTAAGATTATTCATCCCAAGAATATATGAGCACCATCCTCATATGGGGTTGGTCGATAGTGGCCTATGATCTACAGCGCCTAATAAACACGA
>NC_087221.1:24361291-24371291 GCF_015104395.2 Macrobrachium nipponense
CTGCCTAAGGAATAAAATCATTCTGGGCTTCAGTTTATATAATCTCCTTTCAGGCATGAAATAATTTTTAGAATTAGTTTATGTTATTAAAGTTAATTTCTGACCGTTCAGTAAGGAACATAGAAAACGGAATATATTTCCCGTTGAATTAGATTAGAAGTGGAATAATTTACAGCATGGCGCGAATGCTTTATGTATATATATATATATATATATATATATATTATATATATATATATATATATATATATATATATAATATATACATAATATATATATATATATATATATATATTATATATAGTATATATATATAATATATATATATATATATATATATATATATATATATATATATATATATATTCGTGTGCCATCCGCGATCTCGTTGGGTTCAATTGTTGAAATATCAATTGATTGACCAGATCTGTGACTTTGCTCAATTTGGGTGCCTTAGCCACGGGATAATCGAATCAGTGACTGCGTAGGACCAACGATTTATGTCACTGCACTGGGTCACGTTTTCACTGGACTGTGGGTTTGGGAAAACAATTTCAAAAGGGAGGTTTTGAAGATAAATATGAATAGGGATGCAGAATTATGCTAAGGAATGGGAGCTGGGATTACAGACGTTGGTTTGAAATCGACATTACAGTTCTCTCAGCACATTACCTGATAATTATGTCAGTGGACTTTGCCGTTCGTTGTAGTGTGATCCAGCGGGGATGATGGCCGATGAATCAACAGAAATGAGTTTTACAATGAACAACAATGGAAAGGGGCGTTGCCGAGGAGAGAGATAGGTTGGGAGTGGGCGGAATTTAGGAGCTCAAGATTTATCCTAAAATTTTCCCAGGAGTTGTGACTGAATGCAGGTGGCATTTGTAGGTGGCCAGCGAGTCTGGGTGGCGTGAAGTGCTAATGACCGCTGGAGGTCGTTCAAGGGGATTATACGGAATTGGATAGGGAATTAGACAAAAGTCTTAAAGGACAGATATCTCTAGGATTTTGTCTGAAGTTCTCAAAGGGTCTGAGCGTTCGCTGTCGTTATCGTTCGCAGTGGCATCCTGTAGAGTTATTGTATTCACAGCGGCTTGAGGGAAATTTTAAGCTTGGAAGGTATTTTAAGAGGAACGAACCTAAACTGAACATATTTGGAAACTAATCTTATTTATGATGACATAAGGGTTGAAGAGTGAGACCCGTTCATATATAATTTATTTGACAGCAAGACGAATTGGACTTATTTTTCCCTGGCACTCGTATCTGAAGGAAAAAAAAATAGCTTAAGGTTAAAACACCTGGATGTTCTGTATTCAAAATTACACCATATTTTTGCGTTCTTTACGCGCACGTTCTTTTGTTTTTTGTAAAATTGAAAGAGGCCGAAAATGCAAGCGTCATGAAGTGACACATGAGACTCTATATATATATATATATATATATATATATATATATATATATATATATATATATATATATATATATATATATATATATATACATATATATATATATATATATATATATATATATGTATATATATATATATATATATATATATATATACATATATATATATATATATATATATATATATATATATATATATATATAGTATATATTTACAGGTATTTACGGATGAGGTGACAAAAAAGTTATAATAGGCAAGAGGAAAGAATATAAAAAATACTAACAAGCTGAATTTAGTTTACTCTCGCTTTTTCTGTTAACTCTCTCTCTCTCTCTCTCTCTCTCTCTCTCTCTCTCTCTCTCTCTCTCTCTCTCAGTTATACTCTTTGTATTCCACTGGTTTTATTGCTCTTCGAATCAATAATGGAGTTACTAGGCGATCGAGTGCTGAATTGAATAACGACTACACATTCGTAATACAATCAACCAATTCACAACTTTTGAATCATTCATGGAAATAAAAATGAAGAGAGAAAAGATAAAAGAAAATAGAATTAAATAAAAGAAGGAAAATAAAATGAGCTAAACTCCAGTGGTTGTAGAGACGGCCCTCCCTCCCCCCCAAAAAAAAGATGCAATTGTTTTTTTTTTCTGTTTTTTTTTTTTTTTTTTAAAAGATTACTCCCTCATCTGTCTTAATTAATCTCTCGGCCGAGGTCTTACATCCGAGGTTCTTTTCCTGTCCAAGTTCTTTCAACGATGGTTCTCTCTCTCTCTCTCTCTCTCTCTCTCTCCTCCGAGGATCTACCGAGGAAGGAAAAGGGAAATTGGGTTCGGAATATAATGGTAAAAAAGAAAATAAATATAAGAAAAAAACATTGCAAGTGGTTGCTGGCAACTAATTACATCCGAGCGGTGATTGAAAGTCATTCATTACTAAATTTTTTTATACCTCTCTCTCTCTCTCTCTCTCTCTCTCTCCCTCTCTCTCTCTGAAGCCATCGGTGGCGAAGGAAGAATGATTTGGGTTCGTTCTAATGAAATGTATACCTGGTGGTCAGTCGACAGTAATAGGTCGCTGCAGGGAACAGTAAAGAAAGTTTCGCGAAAAATTATTGATGTTTATATAATTAAAAACGGGATGGCAGCGATGATGTGGACCTAATCCTTAACTGGCTAGCATTTCTCTCTCTCTGTCTCTGTCTCTCTCTCTCTCTCTCTCTCTCTCTCTCTCTCATAATGGAGAACGTTCTAGATTTTTTAATATATACATATATATATATATATTATATATAATATATATATATATATATATATATATGTATATATAGATTTATGAATAGATATATATATATATATATATATATATATATATATATATACTATATAATATGTTTATATACATAGATATATATATATATATATATATATATATATATATATATATATATATATATGTATATGTACGTATGTAGTATGTATGTATGAACGTACGGACGCTCGGCGGGTTATGACAGCAGCCGGGGCGCGATCAGACTTTTTTAATAAAGCGTGTACGGCAGATGTTACAGCATTGCCACCATACGTCATTTTTTTTTCGGACTAAATAACCTTTCCCCGTTTCAAATGACATAGAAATTCAATTTATGAAAATCTCCGTGGTGTTGGACTGCTATATAAAAGAATGGACACTTAGTTTGGTGCAAAAAGTGTTTGTTTTCTTTTTTATTTAAAATACCTTGGCAAACCAAACAGATTGTAAGTCATTCGGAAAAATTCTGTATAGTGTTACCAAAAGATTGTAATTTTTCAAATAATAATAATAATAATAATAATAATAAATAATAATAATAATAATAATAATAATAATAATAATAATAATGTGATCGGAAATGATAAGTGAAACTCCACAGTTAGTACTATATATGAGTAAGATGTGTATCGTAATTAAAAATGATTAAAACTGAAACTTTCGGCCGTTTGCAAATAGTCGAAAGGCCTCATTTTAATTATTTTGTATTTGGATAAATTAGTCCTACCTAACTTTATATTGTTTATATTGTTTATAGAATATTTAACTTCTTATTTCATATATAGTACTAACTGTGGAGTTTCACTTATCATTTCCGATCACATTATTATTATTATTATTATTATTTTTTTTTTTTTTTTTTTTTTTTTTTGCTCTATCACAGTCCTCCAATTCGACTGGGTGATATCTACTATAATGTGAGGTTCCTGGTTGCATCCTGCCTCCTTTGGAGTCCATCACTTTTCTTACTATGTGTGCCGTTTCTAGGATCACACTCTTCTGCATGAGTCCTGGAGCTACTTCAGCGTCTAGTTTTTCTAGATTCCTTTTCAGGGACCTTGGGATCGTGCCTAGTGTTCCTATGATTATGGGTACAATTTCCACTGGTATATCCCATATCCTTATTTCTAGTTTCAGGTCTTGATACTTATCCATTTTTTCCCTCTCTTTCTCTTCAACTCTGGTGTCCCATGGTATTGCGACATCAATGAGTGATACTTTCTTCTTGATTTTGTCAATCAACCACACGTCTGGTCTATTTGCACGTATCACCCTATCTGTTCTGACACCATAGTCCCAGAGGATCTTTGCCTGATCATTTTCTATCACACTGCAAGGTAGCTGATGTTTCTTGCACAGGCTCCAGTGGAGGGCTTTTGCCACTGAATCATGCCTCTTTTTGTATTGGTTCTGTGTAATTGCCGGACATTCGCTTGCTAAGTGGTTTATGGTTTCATTTTTCGTATTGCACTTCCTACATATGGGAGAGATGTTATTTCCGTCTATCGTTCTCTGAACATATCTGGTTGTTAAGGCCTGATCTTGTGTCGCTGTTATCATTCCTTCAGTTTCCTTCTTTAGCTCTCCCCTCAGTAGCCATTGCCACGTGTCATCGCTGGCTAGTTCTTTAGTCTGTCTCTTGTATTGTCCGTGGCATGGTTTGTGTGCATTCCTCTCTTCTTTGTTTGTCATTCTCCTGTCTGTATATTTCTGGGTCTTCGTCTACTTTTATCAGTCTTATTCCCATGCACTCTTGAGCACTCGTCTTTCACTGGGTTTCAGATATTGGCCCCAGTGCTCTGTTTTTTTTTTTTTTTTTCGATGTTGACGCAGTCCTCTATACTTAGTAGTCCTCTCCTTCCTTCCTTTCGTGTTATGTATAGTCTGTCCGTATTTGTTCTTGGGTGTAGTGCTTTGTGTGTTGTCATATGTTTCCTAGTTTTCTGGTCTGTGCTGCTAAGTTCTGCCTTCGTCCATTCCACTATTCCTGCGCTGTATCTGATTACTGGCACTGCCCATGGTGTTTTCCTCTGCCCCATATATTTTCAGGCATTCTAATAGCCATGTGTGTAGTATCTTGTCGAAGGCTTTCTTATAGTCAATCCATGCCATGCTTAGGTTGGTTTTCCTTCTCCTAACCTTTCTTCATTACCATTTTGTCTATCCAGGAACTGGTCGTTTTGTGCCCCTTCACTTCCTTCTGCAGCCATTACTGGTTTGGTGGGGGATGGTTTTTGTCTCTCCCCTAGTAGTATTTTATAGCCGTTTCACTGATGATACCTGTTAGTAACTTCCACATTATTGGTAGGCAAGTGGCTATATTTCCCTTACTCTTGTCTTTTTGTACTAAGGATGTTCTTCCTGTGGTCATCCATTTGGGTGCATGATGATTTGAGATACAATGCTGGAGTTGTTCTGCTATTCGTGGGTGTAGGGTCTTGAAGTTCTTGAGCCAGTATCCATGGACTTCATCGGGACCTGGGGCTTTCCAGTTCGGCATTTTCTTTAGTTGGTGTCTGACTGTGTCTGTCGTGATCTCTGTGAATCTTTTTGTTTTTATTACCCTGTTTCTTCTTCCTTGACTTCCTGGAGCCATGTTGCAGTTGTTGTTGTGATACCGGATTGTTCATATGTTTTCCCAGAGTTCTCTTACTTGGTTCGGCTTCAGGGACTTCTTGGTGGTTGTCTTCCCCACTCTTAGTGGGCTGTATAGTCTTTTATTTTCTTGGGGGTTCCCGAATAGTTTGTTCTGTTGGTATCCCTTATCCTGTTAATGTACCACTGGATCTTATGTGCTTTGGCCTTAAGCCTCTGTTACACATCTTCTATTGTATTGTTTAGTCCCCTCTCTTGTATTTTGTATTTCTCGTTGAGTTCCTCCCTTGTTTTCTTGCTTCGTAGCCTTTTTTCTGCCATCTCTTTCAGTTTACTTAAGTCAGATCTCATCACCATGATTTGCTTTTCCAGGCGCCTTTTCCAAGGCGGTTGCTGTTTTAGTTTCTGTTGGGTTGGTTGTGTTGGTGGTGTTGGTGTTCGTATCCCCGTCAGTTCTACTACTTATCTTGCTCCTGCATATGCCCAGTTATTTGTTTCTGTGATACTGGTGGTGTGCATTATTCCCATTATTTCATTGACCTCACTTGTTTTCTCCCTTAATTTCTTGGTGTTGTAGGCTTTCATGGAGGGGATCTTTGTTCTCTCTGTATCTGGCTTCATCCATTGTCTAATCTTTTCTACCCATTCCGTCCTCTCTGTTACTTCGTCGGTGTTTCTTCGTGTGTCGTTGTTTGAGACCTCATCATCCCTGTCGTCTTCTGTGACATCGTCTCTCAGTTCGTCTTCTTGAAAATCAAATAAGAAGGTCTTCATTAATAACTGAATAAGTAATATTATTATTATTATTATTATTATTATTATTATTATTATTATTATTATTATTATTATTATTATTATTATTATTATTATTATTCTAAAAAATGCCTTACAATAACGTGGAACTGATGGATAAATGGACAGCCGCAATTGTATACTTAAATTATAAAATTTTATTCATATCTTTGTTTAACTATCAAAGTAATCATTTTGGGCTTTAATTTTTTATATTTTTGATGTTGCGTTCAAGGTAGAATTTTTTTAAAATCAAATAAGAAGAGCTTCATTAATAACTGAATATGTAATATTGTTTCGAAATGTTTTGAAAATCTCGATTATTTGAACCGACTTTCACTTATGGTAACTGAAATGAAGTCTGTTTCTTTTGTAAAAGTTATTACAAAGTTCTTGAATAGTAAATGTTAACGTCTCAAACGCGTGTGCAACGCAAATATACACACACACATACGATATGATAACCATACGTCCGCGCACGCGTGCTTGCACTCCTATAAGCGTGTATATATCTGTATATCGAAAGGTAGGTGAGGTCGGTTTACCTCCTTATGTATGCTATATATATAATTTATATATATATGTATAATACAGTATACGTAAGGAGGTATGTTTATCATATCGTGTGTGTGTCTATTTGCGTGTGTACACTCGTTTGAGACTTTAACATTTACTATTCAGAACTTTTGCATAAAACTTTTACAAAAAGAAACGACTTACATTTCAATTACCGTAACTGAAAGTCGGTTCCAAATAAATATATATATATTTATATATATATATATATATATATATCTATATATATCATATATATATAGGTCTATATATATATATATATTAATATATATATATATATATATATATATAGATATAGATATGATATATATATATATAGATATATATATATATATATATACAATATATTATATATATTATAGATATATATATATATATATATTATATATATACATACATCATATATATATATATATATATATATATATATATATATATATATATAATGTGTCTGTGTAATTATAAGTAAATTTTCCACAGAATTAATAAAGGTGTCAAAAATCGTGTTGTTATTATAATTCATATTGCTACTATTATTATAACTAATAATGGGTAGTGGGTTAATGTGGCTTTTCTTAGCAACATTCCCTTCAGGGTGGGTCATCCCTGCTTACACAATTCAGGGTGGAAGAGACTCTCTATAGCCTTGATAGGTTTTGCATTTCTTTAAGATTGTTTATATGACTTTGTCATTTCTGAAATACATATATGCTAATTATCGTTGAATATTTAAATCGATTTTTTTTATTTCTATAAACTAAGATTGTTTATGTGATATTTTCCTTTTCTGAAATCTGTTATACGTAACTGCAAATCATCGTTGAATAATTAAGTAGTTTTTTTTTATTTCTATACAGTAAGATTGTTTATTTGATATATTCATTTTTAGAATTATATACGTGAATGCAAATCATCGTTGAATAATTAAATAGTTTTTTTTTTATTTCCATACACCAAGATGCTCCTTCATCCCAAACATCTTGAGCATATATACCTGTTAATGCAGGATACACCCTTCGAAACGGAGGAGGACCGAAATCCTTTAATCGCATTAAATAAAGGCAAGCGGAGGGATGCTGAGGAATCTCGTAAGAGAGAAGAGACAGAGAGGAATAATATATGTGCATAGTAAGCAGTTTGGTGATAACAAAGTTGAACAGATGCATATCACTTAATGAATGATCGGAGCGAACTTCACCAGTGAATGATGTTTATATCAGCAGCGAGGTTGGAAATCCCTTGGGTCTCGAGGCGAAGGGAAGAGGGTATCTAAATTCGAGTACCCGGTTCTGATTCCATAAAAGTTGAGAGAGAGAGAGAGAGAGAGAGAGAGAGAGAGATAATATATATACTATATATATATATATATATATATATATATATATATATATATATATGATTTTCGCACATAATTTCGATGTAAATAGGATCATTTTCTCTAAATTTTATCAGCCTATCTTCGGCCATGAACCAGAATGCTTACTATTTTCGTTGTTGTAGCAACCGAGCTTACGAAGAAATATAATATGCCATACTATATAATATAAGAGATATAATATGTCATACCAACCAAAATTGATATGGTGGAAGAATCAGTGATAAACGAAACGGTTAACTGCCTATGATATTAAGTTTATCGGTATGTATAAATTGAAAGAATCGTTTAATTAATGTTTACATGTGCAGAACTGTTAGATTGGCGGCCCTACATCAGATACACGACCCTTGGATGAAACTGCTTTAATTGAAACGAAGGGCGAGAACAGGCGTAATGTGACTTTTCCCTTGCATCTAGGACGTATTTGTGTTAAGAAAAGTCATTAGCAAGCTCCGATAACAAATAATAACAGCGCAAAGCCTGGAAACATTAGCATTGCTTAACAAATATGAAAAGACTAGTAGATTGGACAACCATGAGGAGGCAGTCATCTTATTTCGAGAGGAAGCTCAGCTACGTTGAAGTTAATGTCACAGCCAACAAGAAAGTTTTAATCATTAAGGACTGCAAGTTTGTTTGTCGATCTATCTCTCTCTCTCTCTCTCTCTCTCTCTCTCACACACACACACATGAAAACTTTTTGCTTCAGCATTTGTGGCATAGTGCGTGGAAGAATTACACCGCCCTTCTAATTACCAACGCCCGAGTGACTTGTTTTTATATAAAAATATAAAAAGTAGAGTAAGTTGTAGAAGAAGTAAAACAGCCAAGTAAAGAGGAAACGAAAGGGAAGGAGAGAATAGTAAATGACAGGAACCATATTTATGTTTATTCAGTTCCCTACCTGATTTGATGAGATTATTTTATTTTGTTGTATGTGGGTATTTGCATAATACAAATTAAGGTAAATAATTTTATTACTTTCCTTGCTGGTTATTAGTTTTGCTAAATTCGTGAGAACTGTCTTTCATAAAAAAAATACCTGTTTTTTTCATAATCTTTACCACGCATCAATAATTACAGATATAATGTTTTTTTTTTTTCAAAAGTGTATGGCATTCTGCATTCTTTTTGCCTAACCAACCCATCACTTTCATTCATAAGAATCCCCACTTGTCAAACCGCCTTCTGTTACACAAGCCCAAGTTCACATCTATTATAGTCTGTTCCTTCTGTCAAACTGACCTCAGGAAGATATATCCCACGAGGGAACATCGCACGATGAATCATTCAGACCACCAGCAGTCTCATGACCACTGTTCTTCAATAATTCATAAGATACAACACCACCGACGGTGATTGAGACTCGGTCGAAGGGACAGAGCCAATGGCTAGGCCCAGGAACCAATAGGAGAACAACCTGGTGGAAAGCCTACAAATGCACTGGATATTGGGGAGGCCTATGAGGACTGGATTGAGTTGAGCGGACCAGATTGACGTCGGGGTGAACTGGTGGGTTTGACTTGGCCCTGGAGTGGATGAAATTGATGGTGGAAAGAGTGGAAGGTGGAAAGGGTGAGTGGGAATTGGATAGACTCACCTGCATGAGTCATCCAGCTCTTCCTGAAGCGATATTCTACTGCGTATGTCATCATCATCATTGCGTGATATATATACAAATAAATAAAAAGCGACTAATTTGAAATAAATAAAAAGCGACTAGTTTGAAATAAATAAAAAGCGACTAGTTTGAAGTAAATAAAAAAGCGACTAGTTTGAAATAAATGAAAAAGCGACTAGTTTGAAATAATGAATCCAAAAGTATCATTAGCGTCCTTATGAACATCCCTGAAATGTTGATATATTGACTATTACAATATTAGTTTATTTAGATAGATATAAAAATAACATAGGCGGGATCGAAGGGCTGCTCA
>NC_087221.1:24376291-24386291 GCF_015104395.2 Macrobrachium nipponense
ATATGATAAAAGCCATAAACACATGGGCAGTACCAGCAATCAGATACAGCGCAGTAGTGGTGGAATGGACGAAGGCAGAACTCCGCAGCATAGACCAGAAAACTATTAAACGTGACAATACACAAAACACTACACCCAAGAGCAAGTACTGACTGACTATAAATAACACGAAAGGACGGAGGAAGAGGGCCACTAAGCACAGAGGACTGCATCAACATTGAGAACAGAGCACTGGGGCAATATCTGAAAACCAGTGAAGACGAATGGCTCAAGAGTGCTTGGGAAGAAGGACTGATAAAAGTAGACGAAGACTCAGAAATATACAGACACAGGAGAATGAAACAGAACAGAAGAATGGCACTACAAACCAATGCACGGATAATACATGAGACAGACTAAAGAGCTCAAGAAGGAAACAGGCGGAATGAAAACAGCAGCACAAGAACCAGATATGTTCAAAGAACATATCTGAAATAAAATCTCATCCATATGCAGGATGTGCAGTATGAAAAACGAGACCATGAACCACACAGCAAGCGAATGTCCGGCACTTGTACAGAACCAGTAAAAAAAAAAAGGCATGATTCAGTGGCAAAAGCCCTCCATCGGAGCCTGTGTAAGAAACACCAGCTACCTTGCAGTAATAAGTGGTATGAGCGCCAACCTGGAGTGATAGAAAACGATCAGGCAAAGATCCTCTGGGACTATGGTATCAGAACAGATAGGGTGATACTTGCAAATAGACCAGACGTGACGTTGATTGACAAAATCAAGAAGAAAGTATTACTCATTGATGTTGCAGTACCATGGGACACCAGAGTTGAAGAGAAAGAAAGGGAAAACATGGATAAGTATCAATACCTGAAAATAGAAATAAGAATGATATGGGATATACCAATGGAAATTGTATCCATAATTATAGGAACACTAGGCATGACCCCAAGATCCCTGAAAAGGAATCTGGAGAAACTAGAGGCTGAAATAACTCCAGGATTCTTGCGAAGTGTGCTCTCCTAGAAACGGCGCACATAGTAAGAAAAGTGATGGACTCCTGAGGAGACAGGATGCAGCAACCCGGAACCCCACACTATAAATACTACCCAGTGGAATTGGAGGACTGTGATAGAAAAAAAAGGATGATAATAATAATCAAAAGAAAAGTAATAATCACACGAGTCAATAAAATGGGAGAGTAAATCCACTGTAGTATGCCTGTTTAATTTTGTTCTTAAAAATATATACAGCAGAAAGCTTTCGATGATCTGCAGCTTTCTGCTGTATATATTTTAAATAGCAAAATCAAACAGGTATATTACTGTGGATTTACTTTCCCATAATAATAATAATAATAATAATAATAATAATAATAATAATGAACCCTTACCTCTGAGCTATCCGAAAGGCTCTCTTAAATAGAGGGAATTCCAGGGGCCTGGACGTTGTCAACGTCACAACTGTCATGCCAATACGAGTGCCAAAGTCATTAGCATATTGGCACAGCTTCGTGTCTTCGTTCGCTTTCCATAGCCACCTCAGTTCTTCTTCTCCTCCTTCTTCTTCCTCGACTGATGCTGGATTCGGCTTCCGTTCCTCGCCGGTCATGTCGGTCGGTCTGCTTTACCTGTAGGTGGTGGTTGGTGTGAGTCAAGAAGTAATTGGGGAATGGTGTGAGTCATGGAGCGGTAGGTGGTTGGTGTGAGTGAGTCATGTAGTGGTTGGTGTGAGTCAAAGTGATTGGTGGCTGGTGTGTCATGTAGCAGTTGGTGGTTGTGAGTCAAGTAGCGGTTGGTGTGAGTCAAGAAGTGATTGGTGGCTGGTGTGAGTCATGTATCGTTGGTGTGAGTCAAAAAGTGATTGGTGGTTGGTGAGTCCAATAGTGGTTGGTGTGAGTCAAATAATGGCTGGTGTGAGTCAAGTAGTATTTGGTGTGAGTTAAACAGTGGTAGGTGTCAGGTGGGATATTTGATTTAGAAGAATTGGTGCTTGGAATGCTCGACTGGTTTTTGTTGTTCTCTCTCTCTCTCTCTCTCTCTCTCTCTCTCTCTCTCTCTCTCTCTCCTGTAAGTATGAGTGGTTGGTGCCAGTGAATGTTTGTGTTGAAGAATTAGTAGCTGGAATGTTCATTTCTCTCTCTCTCTCTCTCTCTCTCTCTCTCTCTCTCTCTCTCTCTCTCTCTCTCTTCGTTTTTATCGATTTTCCGCTTTTCCTGTTCATGGAAATAAAAAACTTGGCGATGCGGTGAAATTTATTCCGTCCCGTTTCACATTCACGTCAGTGCATCATCTGGTATCTGTACAATAAATAAATAAATAAAATAAGAATTTGAAAGTTTTCTAAAAAGAAAATCACATTTGCGTAAATTAAAATGAAAAGATACATAAATACATCAACAAAAGTGGAGTCGAACTATACAGAATTACACCGTAAATAAAAGTGTACAACTTAATTAAAGAATTGTGATAAAAATATAGATTAAAAAGTCACACAGTTAAGAAATATTTGAGGAGCACTGGTGTCGACTTACCATCACAAAAAAATAGATAAAAACTAAAATTCTGTACTTAAAAACAATAGGTTAAGAATTGTACAACTGGGTGGAGGTGGACTGGATGCTCAAAAAATAGGCTAAGAAATGTACAACTGGGTGGACAATCTGCAGTTAATTTAGGTAAGAGATTTGTCGCAGAATAATAAAATCATCGTACTTATTATAAGTTTTACATATTTTTTGTACTAAGGTCACGCATACTGGACTGTTGAGGGTTAGATGGTGAACCTCCAGTACGAAAGCTATCTATGTCCCTGTGGCAGTCTACTATACATGTCAGTCCGTCCACAATTGGCTCTCTGTTTGGTTTCAAAGATCGTTTATGTCCTCTCATGTCCTGTGTTATAGCATAGAAATATTCCCGTCCCAGCT
The DNA here is from genome assembly GCF_015104395.2 of Macrobrachium nipponense. Lineage (NCBI taxonomy): Eukaryota > Metazoa > Arthropoda > Malacostraca > Decapoda > Palaemonidae > Macrobrachium > Macrobrachium nipponense. The sequence goes on from NC_087221.1 coordinate 24,379,212, forward strand.
ATAGTCCAAGACACGTGAACATTGTAAAATGCGTAAAAGTTCCGTTAAGTGTGATGATTTTATTTTCTGGGCCTAAACTACAACCCAGTCCACCTCCACCCGTCCAATATTTGTAACTTATTGTATTTTTTTATGTGATTAATTTAAATTTTTGGTCCTCTAGTACGATGAGAGGTCGACACCAAATATTTCTTATCTCTGAAATTTCTGAGTTTTTTTTATCGGAATTTATTTAGTCAACTTGTACGCCTTTATTTCCGGTGTAATTTTCTGTCAATTTTGCGTCAATTTTTTATCTACTTTTTTATAAATACTATATATTTTTTCATTTTGATTTATGCAAAAGGTACTTTTAGACAACTTGCATATTTATTTTTTTCATTATTAAATGTACAGATCCTTGGTGATATATTCATGTAAATGTGAAACGTGTTGAAATAAATTTTAAGGCATTGCAATGTTTGTTGCTGCTGCTGTTCCTTGTATACCTTGCATAGTTATATAATATATTATATATACATATATATATATATATATATATTATAGAAGTATTTAGGGAGATAGAGAGAGAGAGAGAGAGAGAGAGAGAGAGCATACTTTCAAAACTACACATCACTTACGTGGCTTTGCCTGGATAAACTTAGGAATTTCTGAAAATGAGCTTCAGTAAATTACTGTCATGTTGTGGGTCTCTCTCTCTCTCTCTCTCTCTCTCTCTCTCTCTCTCTCTCTCTCTCTCTCTCTCTCTCTCTCGAACAATGTCATAACGTCATTGGTGGCATTTTTATTCAGCACTTCAATGCGCTATCAATCTCTCTCTCTCTCTCTCTCTCTCTGTCCTGAACAATATCATAACAACTTTGGTGCTTTTTATCCAGCACTTAAATGCGCTATCAACTTATCTCCAACAAGCAAGCCCACTTGATGCTGAACATAGGAACATAAGATAAGATAAAAACGGCGTTTCTCTTGACGACCGACTTATCATTAATACAAATTTTGTACTTTTCACGATTCGAATTCTCACGCGTTAGATACAGTTTTAAAATAAGCACTTGATTGAACGTAAACTTGACTCTCACCTTTATATCAGTATAATCTGAGTTGTAAGCGACGGACGTTGGGAAAAGCGAGACACTTGAGTAAGTGCAGCACAGACATGCACAAGCGCTCAGGGGAACCGCCTCTCGCCTTGAAGCTCAGAACAATAGTAGAGTTACAAGGGAAACAGCAACCGCTTGAATGCGCGCGAGTTGCCAGTTTCCCTGTTAAATTGTCTAATATTGCATAAGAGTGGCCCATAAGGAAAAACCCTACGCCGAAATCCTTCATAATTAATACTTAATACACTGTGAAATTCCTCGCAGAAAATAGCGAAAGGAAGCAAAGCATCTTAGTCGCTAAAGTTTGCGTGATCATGCAAGCTGGCTCTTAATTCATGCAAGGTCATACCTTGTCGCTTGCTGACTGCCTTTTGTTACTTAGGTTCGATTGTCGTTGCTCGGAACATTCGCTCGAAACTTCGTTGTTTGTCACCATGACTCTTCTATGACAGACAAGAGCGAAATTTTGATGATCTCTATAATGTTCCATTTTTTTCCCTCTATAGGAGTATAACCTTTGCCTTAGCGGACTTATATTTATAATAATATATATATATATATATATATATATATATATATATATATATATATATATATATGTGTGTGTGTGTGTGTGTGTGTGTGTGTGTGTGTGTGTGTGTGTGTGTATGAATAACTTGATCATGAAATATATAAAACGTGATGCTATTTATAAATAAAATGAAAAGATGAGAAATGCCTCGATCTCGGCATTTCTCGTCTTTTCATTTTTTCCTCCGTTGCATTACATATATATAGTATATATATATATATATATATATATATATATATATATATATATATATATATATATATATATATATATATATATATATATATATATATATATATCCAACACTCATTAAAACCATATTTTTTTAGTTCCTTTGTTTACAATTTAAGCTAATAACTCTAACGGCTCCAGTCAATTGAATTAAGGTGGAATGATTATGTTTCTCTTTTCTAACAACTAATATTAATTCATAAATATGAATATCCTAATTAGTTAATGAAAGGTAATCACTGTCTTCAATAAGCGAACGTTTGATATTCTCAGATGAATGTTTAAAACCCGCCGTTATTATCTCTGCACTGTAAGTATATGCGGAATTCTCTTAACTTTTGTAGGATTCTTGTTCTTATTGTAACAAGGACAGATAAAACTAAAAAGATCGCAGAGAGAGAGAGAGAGAGAGAGAGAGAGAGAGAGAGAGCCCCCTATGTTCTAATTTTGTCTCAAGATAGCTGAACATACATTAATTTCGTTAAGATTTTAAGAACAAGTAACTGTCACTTTACTGTTACTCTACTGGGTTTTTCCTGACTGGTTCTTGCACCAGCCACCTACGGTTCGTTGCGAGCGGAAGTCACGACCGGATGTGAACAAGGGAGGATCATTACCTCTGCGCTCAGCCCAGAAAGAAGACTCCACGTACAACGCACTACAAAAACTGGCATCGTTACTCTGTCCAGAAGGGGAGATGCCATGAATTATGAAGAGCATTCCGATAAAGAACATTCCGTAGGGCTTCCCCGTAACTTTTCTTGTTATGAAACATCATAGATAATTCTCGTCTCCATAAGTTATATGGCACAAGACAACGCGAGTAATTCGAGCGAGACAAAGAGAGTTTGTATAATTTTTTTTCTTTCCCGTACGGGACAGTTTTCCAGATTTACAAAGATCGTACGGTATATATTACACTACCTTTCAAAAACTTTCTTGTTCTGAAATGTCATGTCATGCAGCATTTTCGTACCGCGTTGAATTATACACGCCAATAAACAATGGGAACGTTTGAGGAGAGACAGGGAGAGTTCCAAGAATCACTCTTTCGAAACTCTGTTGTAGTAAAACGTTCCTGTATCGTTCTTCCAGCTCCAAGAATGATACGGTGCGAGATACTTGCACCAGTTGATGGAAGTCATTTGCGCGTCTTTATTTTTGCCACAGACGATCCCTCGTTGCCTCATTGTCCACAGTATTGTGATGTAAATATGTTGAACGTGAGGACGGAAAGGCTAAGATTTACAGTTTTTCTTATTGTTTTGTTATCGAATAATATTTTCACTAAAGAAAATCGATGGTCAGATGTTTAAGTTATATGCTAAATGAAATGACCAAGTAATAATAATAAGGATATATATATATATATATATATATATATATATATATATATATATATATATATATATATATATATATATATATATATATATATATATATATTATTATTATTATTATTATTATTATTTGGTCATTTCATTTAGCATATAACTTAAACATCTGACCATCGATTTTCTTCAGTGAAAATATTATTTTCACTAAATTATAATATATATAATATATATATATATATATATATATATATATATATATATATATATATATATATATACTATATATTAAAAAAATTTTAACCAAAAACATATCCAACTCTTATACGTTTTTGTGACGTTTACTTTCTTGAATATACGTTTAGTAACACTGTACAAAAAATATTTGCCCTTTTAAACGAAAATTTGTCCAAGTATCAGTTTACTATCAATAAGTGGGAAGGCGCCACGTGAGGAATGGATTGTGATTTGCCGTGAGTCAGAGTGAGGGCTGAGGGATTATATTGTGAGATTTGACAACACCCTTAGGCACCAGTAGGGTGACGTGCGAGTTTATTTTTAATGCTAGTTTGTATTATATGCTTCATTCTTTAAAGGAAAAATGGGAGCTGTACTTTCTGTTTCATCTGTCAATTATACTGATTGTCTTCAGTTGTGTATATAGATGATTTTGCTACAGATGAAAAATCTCTCTCTCTCTCTCTCTCTCTCTCTCTCTCTCTCTCTCTCTCTCTCTCTCTCTCTCAATAGAGTATTACGAATATTTACACTTCTTTTCAGACGACACTCAATTTCGTTTTGAAATTAAAGTGATTTCAAGAATTCATTTGAAGGAAATATACATAAATGCAGTAGTATTCTAACCACCACACGAAATTGTTGAATAGGAGTTAATAAATGCTTTTTAAATTATATATATATATATATATACTGTATATATAATATATATAGCATAGTATATATATATTATATATATATATATATATATATATACTATACATATACGAGAGTGTTTGTTTTGTGCCTGTATGTCTTGAAAAAAGCCGAAAACACCACCTTGAAAGCCATAAACGCCAACATACCCAGTTTACTTGCAATGCAAATAACATGAAAATGTTATTTTTCCATTTCCCGAGAGCATTCAGGCTCGCTCCGAATATTCTATAAGCCATGTCCATGCAAGGACATTGACTATTACTCTGCTATTATTTCCCCATAATTTTTTTACGACCTCCATTACGTTCTTGAAAGTAAGTCTCGCATTTTCTGGTTAAACTTTCTTCCATTTCTAGCGAGAATTCCAAGCAGTAATAATCCACGGTCGTTTTTCCGTTCAGTTCTCATTACCATATCTTTGACATTAACAGAAGGGTTATTTCTTATATATATATATATATATATATATATATATATATATATATAATATACATATATATATATATATATACATTATATATATATATATAATATATATCTATATATATATATATATATATATATACTATATATCTATAATCAATATCATTTCCGTGATTCATATACATATATCGAGCTACAATGTCCTTTAATATCTAATTTTCGCTTCTACCTCGGAATTAATATATTTTCATATATGCTTAACCGAAGGGAATTTTTTTTCTCGATAAATAGATTGCCTGGACCAAGGCGCGAACCTATGGATCCTTTCAAACCCAGGAACGTCAGTGAAGCTTTTTCCTACTACACCACCGCGAGAGTTAAAAGTTCATGTCGTGCCTCTCACCCTCATATACCTTTCGCGCGCAGGTAATTAGTGGTTTGGAGACAACATCAACCCACCTCGACTCCGGTAGTGTTTGTAGTGCTTTTGACAGCACGTAGCCAATCTATAAGTCATATCACATTTCCGTGATTCATATACATACATATATCGAGCTACAATGTCCTTTAATATCTAATTCGCTCTACCTCGGAATTAATATATTTTCATATATGCTTAACCGAAGGGGAATTTTTTTCTCGATAATAGATTTGCCTGGACCAAGGCGCGAACCTATGGATCCTTTCAAACCCAGGAACGTCAGTGAAGCTTTTCCTACTACACCACCGCGAGAGGTTAAAAGTTCATGTCGCCTCTCACCCTCATATACCTTTCGCGCGCAGGTAATTAGTGGTTTGGAGACAACATCAACCCACCTCGACTCCGGTAGTGTTTGTAGTGCTTTTGACAGCACGTAGCTCGATATTTGTATATGAATCACGGAAATGTGATATGACTTATAGATTGGCTACGTGCTGTCAAAAGCACTACAAACACTACCGGAGTCGAGGTGGGTTGATGTTGTCTCCAAACCACTAATTACCTGCGCGCGAAAGGTATATGAGGGTGAGAGGCGACATGAACTTTTAACCTCTCGCGGTGGTGTAGTAGGAAAAGCTTCACTGACGTTCCTGGGTTTGAAAGGATCCATAGGTTCGCGCCTTGGTCCAGGCAAATCTATTATCGAGAAAAAATTCCCCTTCGGTTAAGCATATATGAAAATATATTAATTCCGAGGTAGAGCGAATTAGATATTAAAGGACATTGTAGCTCGATATATATATATACTATATATATATTTATGTATGTGTGCTTATATATGTTTATATATACTTATATATAAATATAATACATATACGTATATATACGTATATAAACACTATACATATATATATGTGTGTGTATGTGTATAGACACATACACACAAACGAAAAGTACTTCCAGCTCAGGACACAATACAATTCACTGCCGGAGAAAAAGAGAAGAAAAATCTGCAAGTAATACCTTGTACCACATTCCAGCACAGAGGTAACAATGCGAAGAACTCTTGCTGAATTGGGCCCAGTTCTGCCTCTGGATGCGTGAACAAGGAGGAGGAGGAGGAGGAGGAGGAAGGAGGAGGGAGGAGGAGGAGGGGGGAGGGGGAGGAGGAGTAGGGGGTAAACTAAATGGAGGATAGGGAGGGAGGGGACTGGGATAGGAGGTTGGAGAACGTGGTTCTCGTAGTATCGCTTACTTGGTATTCTGATCCGTCCAGTTTTTCCAGACTTCCAGGTCTGTTCCAGAAACCCGTTCCGGGTGGGGAAGAGGCTGGCCTTGATAAAGCTGATAAGAGAAAACGGGTAGATAAAAGTATAAGATTACTGTTTGACAAAATAAAACTAAAGGTAAGTGTCATGGACTCCGAGAAGTTTTAAATGGCATTTTACAAAAGGAACATAAAGCTGCACTTGAATTCTTGGTACTCCTTACATCTTAAAAACACACACACACACTCACACACACACACAAAACACGGTTTCATGCTACGAAGAACGTGATAAAAATAGGGATAGTATTACGTAATTTTATCATGGAAATCGGAAGTAATGTAGAATGAACACCATCTGAAAATATAGTGAGCATTTTGTCTTTGAGTCCCATTATTGCTCCATGTTTAGATATATCTATTACGTATTCGCTACTTTAATTTTTCCATTTTTTCACGTATGGGCACTCTTTCATGTAAACGCTTTGTGCATTGAAATATACAGCCTTTAATTTTTTCACATGCATTATTACAATAATATAATAATAATAATAATAATAATAATAATAATAATAATAATAATAATAATAATAATAATAATAATAATAATAATAATAATAATAATATAAACTATTCTATGCTACTTATACATATCCTTGTAAATGTTAGTCTTCAATTATATTATAGTGCATGATGATATGTAAAAACATTAAGGAGCTATGATAATACATATAACAAGGCCATATTACGTAACGCCACGAGACGCTTTGCAAATGACGACTAATCATTTTGGT
>NC_087221.1:24388791-24391291 GCF_015104395.2 Macrobrachium nipponense
ATGTCTTTTGTTGGACGTTTATCAGGGATTTGGCTAAGGTGTTTGGGTAGGTAAATGCAAAAGGGTTGGATTTCCCAAGGGTGTGAGTTACTCTCTTAATCGTCTCCAGGTGAGGAATTTTTATTTTATTGTTGGGTGTGTCTCTGGTCTTGTCTTTAGGGGGTCGGTAGAAAATTACGTTGCTTTTTTGAATTAGCTTTCTCAATTATATGGTCAGTGGATACTTGAAAGACGAAAGTTGCTTGCGAATTAGTTCAAATTCTTTTTCCAGGAAATCTGGGGAACAAATTCGTAGGCTCTTAAGAATAGGTTGCTAGCTACACCTATCTTGATAGTAATGTCGTGATAGCTAAAGTAGTGAATATATGAAAGTGAGAACGTTGGTTTTCTGTATATGGTAAATAAATGTATTCTGTCGTGTCTCTGATTATTAAAACATCAAGAAAAGGAATTTTGTTGTCTGTTTCCCAGTCAACTTTAAATTTGATGCTGGGCACTAATGCGTTTAATTTTGAGAGGAATTCATTGAAATTACCCCACCTATTATCCCAAAATGTTAGGATATCATCCACGTATCTCATCCACAGCATGTTTTTGGGTTTATTGCATTTATTACTGTAGTTTCAAAGTATTTCATGTACAGATTGGCTAAAACAGGACTTAAAGGAAATACGTTATTAGATGCACATAATTCAACTAACTTTATTATTTGGCGCTTGACAAATCTATTAGATATATATATATATATATAATATATATATTTATATGCTATATAGTATATATATATATATATATATATATATATATATATATATATATATCTATCTATATAGATACAAATATATATATATATATATATATATATATATATATATATATATATATATATATATATATATATCTATATAGATACAAATATATAGATATAGATATATATATATATATATATATATATATATATATATATATATATATATATCTGTAGATATATATATCTATCTACTATCTATATATATATATATATATATATATATATATATATATATATATATATATATGAATAACTTGATCACGAAGTATATAAAACGTGATGCTATGTATAAATAAAGGTTTTTTTTGCCACGAAGGAAAAAAATGAAAAAACGAGTTGGCCGAGTACTTTCGGTCCTATTCGGACCCTTTACTAAGGCATACTGGTTTTACAAAGAACACCATAGTCAAAAGAAGGCTAATATACAAACTGACACTACCAAATTAGCCATAAGGGCGATTTTTCACTCTACGGAGAGGAGGAGGAGTCATAGGCTAGCCACACCTTGAAGGATACCCGCGGTAAACAAGTGATTCTTCCAGAAAAAAGCAGTACATTTTGAAAACAACACGGAGCATATACAATTTAATATCATGAATTTTTACACAAATTTTCCCAACAAAAAATTATTATTAATGAAAAGAAAGAAAATATAAATATATATATATATCGAGCAAGAGAAATAGGGAGAGAAAATATCGAAAACCAGAGAGAGAGAGAGAGAGAGAGAGAGAGAGAGGGAGAGAGAGAGAGAAAGACAGAGAGAGAGAGAGAGAGAGAGAGAGAGAGAGAGAAAGACAGAGAGAGAGAGAGAGAGAGAGAGAGAGAGAGAGAGAATTAATAACTATATACATGTGGGACTAATTTATTAGTTGTTCATTTATTTTGAGGTCTTTCATAAACATCTTACAAATATATGGGTCCAAATGGTACATTCCCAGACTAAGATTTAGGTTGTTTTTATTAGTGATTTGTATAATTGCCGATTCCAGTAAATTTCTTGAAACATAATCATTAGATCTAGCAATTACCGAGGCATCACCCCAATTAATACAATGAGATTTTTCACTCAGATGGATAAACAGTGCATTTGAAGTCTGGGCTGTTCTAACTGAATACATATGCTGCTTAACCCGAACACATAAATTTTTACTAGACTGACCAACGTAAAACGATGGGCAATCCTTACAAGGAATTTTGTAAATGATGTTGTTATTTGTTACGGGACTATTCTTAATTAGCATATCTTTAATGGTATTGTTATAAGAGAACACTACATTAACATTAAATGATTTAAATATTGATTTTATGGTTTCAAATCCACGAAAATAAGGTAAGCTAAGTACATTTTTAGGGATTTCTTTTTCATTAATGATTATAGCACATTATAAAACTTTTTATGAGCTTTTTGATAACATAAATCAATTAAATGAGGTGGGTAGCAGAGATCGTTTCCTATCTTTTTTATGTATTCTATTTCTTGGTCCAGGTATTGTGGACTCGTGATACGCAAAGCGCGTAGGAACATAGAAGAAAAAATTGAAATTTTAATATTAAGATGGTGGCCAGAATAAAAATGTACATATGTTAAATTATTTGTGGGTTTTCTACGAATACTGAATTTGCATTGGAAAGATTCTCTATGTATTAATACATCTAGGAAAGGGATGACATTGTTATTTTCAATTT
>NC_087221.1:24396291-24433791 GCF_015104395.2 Macrobrachium nipponense
ATATTTATTTAATTAATTAACAGTTTATTTTTATATATTATTTATTATATTTTATATATTTTATTTATTTATTTATATATTTTATCTATATATTCATATATTGTAATTTATTTATTTATGTATTTATTTTTATTATGTCATCGAAAGCTCGGACCTGGTGGGCAGGATAGCGACCTCTGGGAGATGCAGCAAATATAGGGTCCTGTGCTGTAGTGCCTACTAGAACTGAATGACTGTCCGTCCTTGTCATTGCAATGTCAGTAACCGCAACTGCTTTCTTGGGGCATCTCGACCAGAAAGGGGTGTGCCCATACACTTTGGACAAGTCGTGCTTGGGTCCATCGTCTCTAGTACTTTTGTTATGCGCATCATGGCTACTACGAAGAGTAGTGGGGACAGTGAATCGCCCTGGAAGATCCCTGTCCTTATGTTTATTTTTATATTAATTTTATCTTTATTTATTTATTAATTTATATATATTATTGATTTATTCTTATATTTCTATATATTTGTTTGTTTGTTAAATTTTATCAATTTATTTATTTCTACGTATTAACTTATTTTTAATTTTTTTTATTTATTTTTATTTATTTATTTATTTATTTTTATTTATTTATTATTTTTTTTACTAGTTTATTTTCAAGTACTCAATTATTTAATAATTTTTATTAATTTTGTTATTTCTATGCATTTATTACTCTATTTTTTATATTTAATTTATATTAGATTTATTTTTTATTTATTTATTCATATATATTTTTATTTATTAATTTATTTTTTTTTTATTTATTATTTTTTATTTATTCATGTTTATTTGTTTTTTTTATCTATTTATTTATTTATTTATTTATCTTTATTCATTTATTTATTTTTCATTCTTTATTCATTTTTGTTTTTTTTTATTATGTATTTTATTTTGAGAATATTTATTTATTTATTTATTCAATTTTCTACATATTTATTTATTATTTTTTATTTATTAGTTTATCAAATTATTTTTATTTAAAATTTTTTATTTTTATATTGATTATTTATTTACTTATGTATTTATTTTCATTTATTCATTTATTTTTAATTTTACTTTCTATATTATTTATTATTTGCTTTTTTTATTTATTCATATGTATGTTTGTTTATTACTTTATTTATTTTTATTTATTTATTTATTTTAGCTATTTAATTTGTTTGTTCATTTATTTATTTTTTATTTATTTATTTAGTTTTTAGTTATTTATATATAAATTCATTTTTATTCATTAAATATATTTATTTATTTTAGTTTATTTATTAACTTAATCATTTATTTATTTATTTTATTTATTTATTAATTTAATCATTCATTTATTTTTTTTATTTTTTTATTTATTTACTTTTATTTTTTTATTTTATTTATTTTTATTTATTTATTTATCTTTATATATACTTTAATTTATTTATTTATATATATTTCTTATTTATTTATTTCTATTTATTATTTTTATTTGTATTTCTTAATTTCAATGTACATTGATATAATAAGAATCACTCCTGCACCATACATCCGGAAACCTCTTGTACAGACGTTCAGCAAAGTACACGAAGATTTTCTGGGATATTGATTGGGGATAACGCTACCTCTCTCTGTAGATACATGGGTTCTTGGAGGACTGTAGGATTGGTCTGGAGGTATGTAAGAAAGGGCGGGCCCCCTTGGACTATTAAAATGTAGGAGGAGGCTTAAAATCTTGTTATATCAGGACGGTATAACCTCCATACCTTAGAGTGGTGAGGTCGGGTGACTCTCGACCAGACATTAGGCAAGAACATCTTAACGTGGTTAAGGTATTCCTTTGTGACGAATTGGTGCCTGTCAACCCGACCTCCGCGAATGATGGATATCTGCGCACGAGTGTCAACGAAAGCTCGGACCTGGTGGGCAGGATAGCGACCTCTGGGAGGTGCAGCAAATATAAGGCCCTACGCTGGAGGGTCTACTAGAACTGAAGGATTGTCCGTCCTTGCCATTGCAATGGCAGTAACCGCGGCTGCTTTCTTTTGACACCTCGACGAGGAAGCGGTGTGATAAGGACTTTGCACATCGTAGGAACTCTCGGCGAAGTCGTGCTTGGGTCCATCTTCTGTACTACTTTCGTCGTGTGAATGGCTACTACGAAGAGTAGTGGGGACCTGTTCTAGTTGTATCCAGGAGCTTGTAAATACTGTATTCCAGTTGCCCATTTTATTTTTCAGGAAACTGATGGTGCCTTATTAAAATTTTATTGTTCTCATTATTATTTTTTTCATTTTTATTTTATATTATTATAGTTATTAGTATTGTTTTTATTTCTATTTTTATTGTATATATTTTATCACTTTAAAGATTTGTTTTTTATTATTATTTACATTTACTTATCATTATTTCTTTATCTCTTTATTTAGTTTAAATGAAATATATTATTATCTTAAATATATTTCAATTTAATTATTATTATTATTAGTTAGTTTATTTCTGTTGTTGTTTTGTATATATTCTTTAATTACTTTTCTTTTTATTTTGTTTTTTGTTTTTATATTTTTTGTATATTTTTATTTTTTTATTTTCAATATAATTTTTTTATTTTGTTTAAATATTTATTTTATCTATTTATTTATTTATTTGTATTTATTTCTATTTATTTATAATGTTATTAATTTATTTCTTTTCATATATTTTATTTATTTTGATATAACGATATTTATTCATCTATTTATATTTATTTCTATTTATTTCTATTTACTTATTTATTTTATTTTTATTTTTATTATCTTTTAATTTTCGTTTTCTATATATTTTTTATTTACTTGTATTTATTTATTTGTTTACTTATTTATTGATTTATTTTTTATTTTTATTATTTATTTTTATTTCCTTATTTAATTTTATTTATTTATTTATTTAATTTTGTTAATAGTTTATTTATTTTAAGTTATTTCTTTATTTTTTATTTATATATTTATTTGTATTTATTATTTATTTATTCGTTTTTATTTATTTATTTAGTTTTAGTATATTTATTTTTATTTATTGATTTTTCTCAATTGAATATTATTTATTTATATACTTATTTCTATATTTATTTTTATCTATTTTTATGTATTTCCTTATTTTTATTTATTTATTTATTTTTATATATTTGTTTATCTATTCATTTTTTTATTATTTATTTATTTTTATATATTTATTTATTTATTTTTCTATATATATTTATATATATTATTTTATTAATTTATTTATATATATATATTTATTATTTTTATATTTTTAGTTTTTTATTTGTTCATCCATTTTTAGTAATTTATTCATTTTTATGTATTTTTTTGTTTTTATTTATTTATTATTTTATTTATTTATTTTTATTTATTTATTTGTCTTCATATATTTATTTCAAATGTTTATTTTCATTTATTTTTTATTTATTTATGTATTTATTTATTTATTTATTTGTTTTTTATTTATTTTCGTTATTATTTGTAAATTTATTTTTATTTATATATATGTGTATATTTTTAATTTGCTTATTTATTTATTTATTTATTTAGTTAGTTATTTATTTATTTTATATATTTGTATATTTTTTTATTTTTATTTTTATGTATTTATTCATTTATTTATCTATCTTTATATATATATTATATATATATATATATATATATATATATATATATATATATATATATATATATATATATATATATATTTATTCATTTATTTATTTTAATATATTTATTTATTTATTCATTTAAATATTTTATATATTTATTCATTATTTTATTTATTTATTTATTTTTAAAATTATTTTTATTGTTCATCTTTATTTATATATTGATTTATTTTTATTCATTTATGTATTTATTTGTATTTATTTAATTATTTATATTTTTTTATTTCTATTTGTTTTTTATTTATTATTATTTTATCTTTATTTATTTTTTATTTTTTATTTTTTTATAGTAATTTTATTTTATTTTTTTTATTATTTTTCATTTTTATTTTTTTATTTATTTATTATTTACTTATTTTTATTTATTTATCTATTTTTATTTTTTTATTTATTACTTTATTTATTTATTTTTATTTGTTTATTTATTTATTTCTATTTATTTATTTTTAAATTTCTTTATTTAATTATCTTTAGTTTTTATATGTATTTATTATTTTTCATTTATCTTTATCTCTATCTTTATCTTTATATACTCATATATTCTATTTATTTATTATTATTGTTTTTTTTTTTTTAATTTTAATTTATATTGAAATTATTTCATTAATTTTACCTTTATTCCTCTAGTAAACCTTCTTTTAAACATGTTAAATTAAAAGTAATTACTGCCTCAGCTGTAGTAATATAATGTAGGCCAATTTTCATAATTATGATTTTCTCGGTGTTGCTTAAACGGCTGAATAACGCACCAAAGTTTGCCATGTCTAAGACAGGTAATTATGTAAGTTAATTTTAATTTTTTTGTACGATGCCTGAGGATGTAGTTAAACATTGGTCGAATGTCCCATAGAGTTCTTCACGATTATATCTGTATTCGATGTCTGGATTGTGACTATTGATTGAACTACTTAAACAGGCTAGTATAACGAGTATGGAGATCATTTTCACATGCAGAGAGAAGTATATTTACATTTCAGTCTATATAGATATACTATGATATTGTCATCTCTCTCTCTCTCTCTCTCTCTCTCTCTCTCTCTCTCTCTCTCTACTTAAACAGGCTAGTATAACGCGTATGGAGGTCATTTTCACATGCAGAGAGAAGTATATTTACGTTTCAGTCTTTACAGATATACTATGATATTGTCATCGATGTCTCTCTCTCTCTCTCTCTCTCTCTCTCTCTCTCTCTCTCTCTCTCGATACTTCTCAATCTTTTCCCTTCTACTCTGGTGTCATATGGTATTATGATATCAATGAGTGATACATTCTTCTTGATGTTTTCAATCCACGTCACGTCTGGTTTATTGGCACATATCACCTTTTGTTTATTGATACCATAGTCCCCTAGGATATTTGCTTGATCGTTTTCTATCACTAAGCTCCTCCTCATTTATTCTCTGCTCGTCATAATTCAGTTGTCAAAGAGGGAAGGCGGTCTTTTTAACTATACTGGCATGTTAACATAGTTAAATTATGGTGTCTGGTGCCATATAAATCATTAAAACATAACGAAATGTTTAGAGTTTTATTTATTTCCAAGAAATATTTCGGTATGTGACGTCATATCTGTATTATGACGTCATGATACGTTTATAACTAGAATTAATTTTAAGCAGAGATTTCTTTGAAGAATTAAAATTACAGTTACCTTAAGAATGTTTAATGAATAACATTTCAATTAAATTACAATTACTATATGCCTGCCTTCATTGCACAGCCGCCCAGGTGTAAAGGGGGCATGGCCTAGGCAGGATAGAGATGACGACAAGCCGATTTCCTTCTCTCCAGATGCAACAATCTTTGGTATAACCAGCATGCACCTGTCTAAGAGACTCTCCTGCCACGCCCAGGAGGGGGTTATAAAGAACCACTCGCGTACAAAACAGCAGTAGACTTCTTGTACAGGTGTTTAGCAAAGTAAACATAGAGGCTTCTGTGATATTTAGTTGGGATGACACTACCTTTCTCTCTAGATTCCTTGGTTCTTGGAGGACTGTAGGATTGGTCTGGAGTTATGTAAGGAAGGGCGGGGCCCCTGGGACTGTGAAATTTAGGAGGTTCAAAATATTGTCCTAGCAGGACGGTATAACCTCCATAGTACATATCTTAGAGCGGTGAGGGCGGGTGACTCTCGACCAGACAGTAGGCAAGAACATCTTAACATGGTTGAGGCTTTCCTTTGTGACGAATTGGTGCCTGTTAACCCGAGCTCCGTAAGGAATCTCATCCTCGCGAATAATGGATATCTGCGCACCAGTGTCATCGAAAGCTCGGACCTGGTGGGCAGGATAGTGACGTCTGGGAGGTGCAGCAAATTTATTTTTATTATTAATTTATTTTCATATCTAATCATTTTTTTTATTTATTCATATATGTTTATTTATTAATTCATTTAAATCGTTTTATCTTTTTTTGTAATTGTTTATTTTATTCTTAATTTATTTACATTTATTTATTTATTTTATTTTTATTCATTTATTTATTTTTCATTTAGTAATATTATTTTTTATTTTTTATAATTATACATTTTATTTTGATATATTTATTTTGTTTATACATTTTTTATTTTATATGTTTATTTATTATTTTTATATAATTTTTTATTCATATTTTTACTATTCAATTTCATTTATATATTGATAATTATTTAGATTTATATATTTTTATTTTTATCTATTTTTTTTATTTTTATAATGTTTATTATTTTTCATTTTATATATTATATTTTTTTACTATATACTTTCATTTATTAATTATTATTTTAATTTATTTTAAATTAATTATTATTATATCTTAAAATTTTTATTTTTAAATTTAATTATATTAAATTTCTTAATTATTTTTTTATTTAAATATTATTTTTCTTTATTATTTTATTCTTTTAATTTTTAGTTTTTTTTATTTTTTATTTATTTTTATTTTCATATTCATTTTTACTTTTAAAATAATTTCTTTCAGTATTTTTATTTTTATTTATATAATTTTTTCGTGTGCATTATATTTTTTATTTTATTTTTATTATTTTTCACGTTTTTGTTTATTTTTTATTTTAAAATATTTATTTATTTTTGCTTATGCATTTAATTATATTTATCTAGTTATGCTTTCATTTATCTAATTATTTATTAATTTTATTTATTTAATTATTTTTATTTATTTTTTTTATTTTATTATTATTTATTTTTATTATTCATTTATTTTTAAACTATTTTTGTTTACCTATTTATTTTATAAATCTTTTATGTATTTATTAATTATTATTTTAATTTATATATATTTATTTATTATTTATTTATTTGTATCATTTTTATTTATTTATTATTTTATCACTTTAATTTATTTTATATATTTTTTTTTTTTTTTATCTATATTATTTTATTTTTATTTATGTACTATTCATATTTATTTCTATTCATTTCTATTGTAATATATTCATTTATTTATTTTATGATTTTTATTATTTTTACTGTTTTTTTATATTTTTTTATTATATTTTCATTTATTTATTATTGATCTATTTTTAATTTTTATTATTCATTTTATTTATTTTTTTCAATTTTTATTTTTATTTATTTATTTAATTTATTATTTAATTTATTTCTTTTATTTTAATTTACTTATATATTTATATTCATTTGTATATTTATTTGTATTTATCATTAATTTATATTTATTTATTTATTTATTTTTATGTATTTATTTAATTTCATAGATTTTTATCTGTTTATTTTTTATTTATTCGTTTTTTATTGTTTATTTATTGATTTTTTCTCTATTATATATAGTTATTGTTATATGTTTATTCTTTTTTTTTTAATAGTTACTTTATATTTACTTATTTTTGTATTTTGTATTTATTTTTTATTTTTATTTTTTTTATTTTTTTTTTTTATTCACATATTTTGTTTTCTAATATTTATTTACTTATTTTTTTTATTGATTTTATTCATATATTTATATATTTATTATTTTTTCTTTTTATTTTTATTTATTATATTTGTAATTCATTTTTAGTCATTTATTATTTTTATGCATTTATTTATTTATTTATTTTATTTACATTATATTTTCTTTATTTCTATTGATTTATTTTCATTTATATATTTATTTTAGATTTCTTTTTTATTTATTTTTATTCATTTATTTATGTATCTATTTTTAATGTTTTTTAAATTTATTTTTATTATTTTATAAATTTCTTTTTATTCATGTATATACATGTTTATTTATTAGTTTTTATTTTTCTTTTATATATTTCTTTATGTATTCATTTATTCATTTTATATATTTATTTTTTATCGAATTTTTATTTTCATGTATTTATTCATTTATTTATTTTATTTTATTTTATTTATTTTTTTAATATATTTATTCATTCATTTATTTATTTTTTTATATTTACTTATTAGTTTTAATTATTTATTTTTATAAGATTTTCATTATTTTATCTTTATATATTGATTATTTTATTCATTAATATATTTATTTTTATTTATTTAATCATTTTTCAATTTATTTTTTATTTACTATTTGTTATTTTTACTTATATGTATGTATATTTATTAATTAATCTATTTTCATTTATTTTAAGTTATTTTATTATTTTTCATTTTTCTTTTATTTATTTGTGTCATGTATTTATTTTATTTTTATTTATTTTTCATTTATTTATCCATTTTTTATTTTTTTTATTTATTTATTTTTATTTATTCATTTATTAATTTTTATTTATTTATTCAATTATTTTTTTACCTTTTTGTTTTATTTATCTTTTTTTACATTTTTATTTATTTGTTTATTTATTTATTTTTTACTTATTAATTTTTCGTATTTTTTAATTTTAATTTCCATTTATATTATTTCATTATTTTTACCTTTATTCCTGAAGTAAACCATCTTTTAAACATATTAGATTAAAATTAATTGCTGTCTCAGCTGCAGTAATATTATGTAGGTCATGTCTAAGACAGGTAATTATGAAAGTTAATTTTAATTTTATGGAATGATGCCAGAGGATGTAGTTAAACATTCGTTATATAGCCCGTAGAGTTTTTCAGGGTTATATTTTTATTTGAAGTCTGGATTCCGACTATTCCTTGACCTACTTAAACAGGCTAGTAGGACGCCTATGGAAGTCATTTTCTCACGCAGTCTTTACAGATATACTATGAAATTGTCATCGATGTCCCTCTCTCTCTCTCTCTCTCTCTCTCTCTCTCTCGTCATCTCTCCTTCTCTCTCTCTCTCTCTCCTGATACTTCTCAATCTTTTCCCTTCTACTCCGGTGTCACATGGTATTGCGACATCAATGAGTGATACATTCTTCTTGATGTTGTCGATCAACGTCACGTCTGATTTATTGGCACATATCACCTGTTGTTTATTGATACCATAGTCCCCGAGGATATTTGTTTGATCGTTTTCTATCACTAAGCTCCTCCCCATTTATTCTCTGCTCGTCATATTTTTATTTTTCTTTTATATATTTCTTTATGTATTCATTTATTCATTTTATATATTTATTTTTTATCGAATTTTTATTTTCATGTATTTATTTTATTTATTTTATTTCATTTATTTATTTTATTATTTATTTTTTTAATATATTTATTCATTCATTTATTTATTTTTTATATTTACTTATTAGTTTTAATTATTTATTTTTATAAGATTTTCATTAATTTTATCTTTATTTATATTGATTATTTTTATTCATTAATATATTTATTTTTATTTGTTTAATCATTTTTCAATTTATTTTTTATTTACTATTTGTTATTTTCACTTATATGTTTGTATATTTATTCAATTAAATCTTTTTTATATTTTCATTTATTTTAAGTTTTTTTTATTTTTATTATTTTTTCATTATTTGTTCATGTATTTATTTTATTTTTATTTATTTTTCATTTATTTTATCCATTTATTTATTTTTATTTTTTTTATTCTTTATTAATTTTTATTTATTTATTCAATTATTTTTTTACCTTTTTGTTTTATTTATCTTTTTTTACATTTTTATTTATTTATTTATTTATTTATTTTTTTACTTATTAATTTTTTGTATTTTTTAATTTTAATTTCCATTGATATTATTTCATTATTTTTACATTTATCCCTGAAGTAACCCATCTTTTAAACATGTTAAATTAAAAGTAATTGCTGTCTCAGCTGCAGTAATTTTATGTAGGTCATGTCTAAGACAGGTAATTATGAAAGTTAATTTTAATTTTATGGAAAGATGCCAGAGGATGTAGTTAAACATTCGTTATATAACCCGTAGAGTTTTTCAGGGTATTATTTTTATTTGAAGTCTGGATTCCGACTATTCCTTGACCTACTTAAACAGGCTAGTAGGACGCCTATGGAAGTCATTTTCACACGCAGTCTTTACAGATATACTATGAAATTGTCATCGATGTCATTCTCTCTCTCTCTCTCTCTCTCTCTCTCTCTCTCTCTCTCTCTCTCTCTCTCTCTCTCTCTCTCCTGATACTTCTCAATCTTTTCCCTTCTACTCCGGTGTCACATGGTATTGCGACATCAATGAGTGATACATTCTTCTTGATGTTGTCGATCAACGTCACGTCTGGTTTATTGGCACATATCACCTGTTGTTTATTGATACCATAGTCCCCGAGGATATTTGTTTGATCGTTTTCTATCACTAAGCTCCTCCCCATTTATTCTCTGCTCGTCATATTTCAGTTGTCAAAGAAGGTAAGGGGGTCTTTTTAACTATATTGACATTTTTACATTGCTAAATTATTGTGTCTGGTGCCACATAAATCAGGAAAACATAAGGAAATGTTTAGATTTTTATTGATTTCCAAGAAATATTTCCTTATGTGATGTCATATCTGTAGTATGACGTCATGATACATTTAGCAAATTTTTATTATAACCAGAATTAATATTAAGCAGAGATTTCTTTCAAGAATTACAATTACAATTACCTTAAGAATTTGTAATGAATAACATCTGAATTAAATCACAATTACTACAAGCCTGCCTTCATGGCACAGCCGCCCAGGTGTAAAGGGGGCGTGGTCTAGGCAGGCAAGAGATGACGACAAGCCGATTTCCTTTCCTCCAGATGCAACCACCTTACTTATGCCCACCTTTGGTATGACCAGCATGCACCTGTCTAAGAGACTCTCCTGCCATGCCCAGGAGGGGGTTATAAAGTACCACCCCCGCTCAAAACATCAGTAGACTTCTTGTCCAGATGTTCAGCAAAGTACACAAAGAGGCTTCTGTGATATTGAGTTGGGATGACACTACCTTTCTCTCTAGATTCCTTGGTTCTTGGAGGACTGTAGGATTGGTCTGGATTTATGTAAGGAAGGGCGGGGGCACTCGGACTGTGAAAAGGTAGGAGGAGGCTTAAAATCTTGTCCTAGCAGGACGGTATAACCTCCATAGTACATACCTTAGAGCGGTGAGGGCGGGTGACTCTCGACCAGACAGTAGGTAAGAACATCTTAACATGGTTGAAGCTTTCTTTTGTGACGAATTGGTGCCTGTCAACCCGAGCTCCGTAAGGAATCTCATCCTCTAGAATGATGGATATCTGCGCACCAGTGTCATAGAAAGCTCGAACCTGGTGGGCAGGATAGCGACCTCTGGAAGGTGCTGCAAATATAGAGGCCTGCGATGGAGGGTCTACTAGAACTGAAGGGTTGTCCGTCCCTGTCATTGCAATGGTAATAAACACAGCTTTTTTTGGGCATCTCGACCAAGAAGCGGTGAGCCCATGCACTTTGCACAAGTCGTAGGAACTCTCGCTGAAGTCGTGCTTGGGTCCATCTTCTGTAGTACTTTTGTCATGTGAATCGTGGCTACTACGATGAGTAGTGGGGACAGTTAGTCGCCCTGGAAGATCCCTCTCCTGTTGTTAACCTCTCTTAGTCTTATCCCCGAGCTTGTAAATACTGTATAGCAGTTGCCCATTTTATTTTTGTGGAAGCTGATGGTGCTTTTGTCTGCCCCATATATGTTCAAGGATTCTGCTTATTATTATTATTTTAGTGTTCTCATTAATATATTTTTATTTTTATTTTTATATTTATTATATTTATTAGTATTGTTTTTATTTCTATTTTTATTATATATATTCTATTACTTTCATTTTTTATTCATATTATTATTATTTTTATTTTACTTATTATTATTTCGTTCTTTTTATTTATTTTAGATTAGATATATATTATCTTAAATATTTTTATTTCAATTTATTATTATTATTATTTTATTAGTTTATTTCTATTTTTATGGTTTTTAAATATATTTTATTTTTATTATATATTTCATTTATTTTCTATTTTTCATGTTCATTTTTATTTTTTTAATTTTAATAATATTTTATTTTCATTATTTTCATTTTTATTTATATTATTTTTTAATGTGCATTATATTTATTTTAATTTTATTATTATTTTTCATGTTTTTATTTATTTTTCATGTATAGATATTTATTTATTTTTGTTTATGTATTCAATTATATTTTTCTAATTATTTTTTCATTTATTTAATTATTTATTTATATATTTTTGCTTATTTATTAATTTTATTATTATTATTCTTATTTTTCATCTATTTATATTTATTTATTTATTTTTGTTTGATTTTATTTATTTATTTATTTTTAATAATTTGTTTTTTATTTATCTATTTGTTGTTATTGTTTTCTTTATATATTTATGTCATTCATTTATGAATAAATTTATTATTAATTTAATCTATTTTTATATATTTTTAATTATTTATCATATTTTTATTTTTATTTTTATTTTTATTTATTTATTTTTATTTACTTCCTTTTATTTATTTATTTATTTATTTTTATTTTTTTTTATTTTTAATTGATGTTATTTGTTTATATATATATAGGTATATATTATATATCTAATACTATTGTATTACATATATATATATTATATATCTATATATATATAATATTATATATATATAATATAATATCCTATATATTATATTAATATATATATATACTATATCAATCCTAGTATATATATCTATATCTATATATATCTATATTCTAATGTAACATATAGATATATATAATATATATATATATATATATATTATTTATATAAACATAATTAAAAAATAAAAAAAATAAAAATAAATATTCTGTTATATAAATAATTAAAAAATATATAAAATATTTAAATAATATATATTCTAATATATATATAAAGATATATATAGGCTATATAGAATTATCTACATCTAATATAATATAATATATATATCCTCTAATATATATATATATGTACATATATCTATATATTCTATCTATATCTACTACTATATATATCTAATAATATATATTATATCTTATATCTATCTTATATATGTATATAGATAGATATGTATAATTCTAGATAGCATATATATGTATATATATAATATGATTATATATAGATAATATACATATATTATATGTATTCTATATATAATACGTATATATATTATATATATATTTCTATATATTATCTATTATATATATATATATATATATAGATATATATATAACCTGTATTATCCATATATATATCTATCTCTGAATCTCGCTCAAGATATAACTATCCTATATATATATATATATATATCATCTAAACAATCACATCAATTAAAACAATAACAAATAAAAATAAATAATAAATACTAAACGGAGTAAATAAATAAATCACAATCCCTAAAAATACCATCTCTGCGCTAATTCAAATTATCCACAATAGTTAAATTAATAATAAATTTTATTCATAAATGAATGACATAAATTATAAATAAACCAATAAACCAAAATTAGATAAATAAAAACAAATGTTATTTGATTTAATGTTATTGGTTTATATATATATATAATATATATATATATATTATAATATATATATATATATATATATAGATAATACTATATATATATATATATATATATGTATATATATATAATATATATAGATATATATATATTATACCATATATAGTTATATGATATACTATATATATATATATATATATATATATATATATATATATATCTTATATTCTATGATATATATATATATATAATTCTATAGTATAATATATATATATATATGTATATATATATATATAATATTATATATATATATATATAATTCTATATTATATATACATATATATATATATATATATATATTATATATATATATATATATATATATGTCATATATATTATATATATTATACATATATATATATAGTATATATATATATATAAGTATATATATGATATATATATAGATATTATATATATATATATATCTCATAATATATGGATATATAATATACCATATATATGTATATATATAATCTCTACTATTAATCTATAAATATATATATATATATAATACGTATATATATATATACTATATATATCTCTACATATCTATATATCTATATATATATATATATAGCTATATAAATAGTATATATCTATATATATCATTATATATATATATATAACCAATACATTAATTAAAAAATGTTAAAAAAAATTGCAATAATAAATACATTATAAATAAATGATAAATAAGAATAATCAATAAATTACTATTCAAATCATTAATGAGCAAACTACATAATTAACTAATTAATAAATGAGAAAATATTAGAAAAATATAATTGATAAACAAATAACATCAATTAAAAATAAAAAAATAAAAATAAATAAATAAATAAATAAAAGGAAGTAAATAAAAATAAATAAATAAATAATAAAAATATATAAATAATAAAAATTATATAAAAATAGATTAAATTAATAAATAAATTTATTCATAAATGAATGACATAAATATATAAAGAAAACCAATAACAACAAATAGATAAATAAAAACAAATGTTATTTGTTATTGGTTATGGTTTATATATATATCTATATATATAGATATGGATATATATATATAGATATATATTATATATATACTATATATATATATATATATATTCTATCTATACATATATATATATATATATATAATATAATCATATCTATTTATATATATACGATATATATATATATATATATATCATGTATATATATATATATATATATATATATATATCTATATATATACATATATATGTAAATTATAGATATATCTATATATATATATTCTATATATATATATATATATATATCTGATATATTATTATTTTATCTATATATATATCTATACCTCTATATATATCTATATATATTATATATATATCCTATATATATATATCTATCTATATATATATATATATATATATATATATATATATAAATATATATATACTATGTATATATATATATATATATATAACTACATATATACTATATATATATAGGTATACTAGGTATATATCTATATATATATATATATCGATATATATCTCTATATAATATCCATCTATATATATATATCTCTATATCTATATATCTATCTATCTATATATATAATATATATATATATATATCTATATAATATATGTATATTTCTATATATATGTATATCTATCCCTATATATATCTCCTATATCCCTATTATATATGTATATGTATATATATATATATATATATTTATATATAGTATATAATATATTATATAAACCCCCCTCCCCTTAACCTTAAAAAATGTAAAAAAAAATTGAAATAATAAATAAATCATGAATGAATCCTAAGCCAAAACTATAATACATAAAATAAACTATTTAAGCTAAACAAATCCCAAACAAATTAATAAATGAAAAAATAATTAGAAAAATATAATTGGATACATAAAACAAAAATAAATAAATATCTATGCATGAAAAATAAATAAAACATGAAAAATAATAATAAAGTTAGAATAAATATGATGCACATGAAAAAATAATATAAATAAAAATTAATAATAATAAATATATATATATATATATATATATATATATATATATATATATATATATATATATATATAATATACATATATATATATAAATATATATATATATATATATATATATATATATCTTTATTTCATTATTTATTTATTTATTGACCTCTTTTTTAATTTTAATAATTATTTTGATTTTGATTAATTTATTTATTTATTTAATTTATTTTTAATTTTTAATTTATTTTTATTTTTATTTACTTTTTTATTTACTTATATGTATGTTTATTTACTGATTAATTCATTTTATTTATTCATTTATTTATTTATTTTTATTTTATTTATTTATTTTTATCTATTTATTTATTTTTATTTATTTTGTTCATTTTAAGTTATTTATTTTTATTGATTCATTTTTATTTGTTTATTTATATCATTTATTTATTTATTTATATATATATATTTTTTATTTATTCATTTTTAATCTTTTATTTATTTATAATTTTTTTATTCAGTCTTTTTTATTTATTTATTTATTTAAAAAATTTTAAAATTTATTTTTTATTTTTATTTTTTATTTTTATTTTTATTCATTTATATTTATTTATTTATTTTTTATTTATTTATATATTTATTTATTTATTATTTTTATTTGTATTTTTTATTTCCATTGATATTATTTCATTATTTTTACCTTTATTCCTGAAGTAAACCATCTTTCAAACATGTTAAATTAAAAGTAATTGCTGCCTCAGCTATAATAATATTATGTAGGTCAATTTTCATTATTATGATTTTCTCGTTATTGCTTAAATTGCTGAACAGCGCACCGAAGGTTGGCATGTTTAAGACAGGTAACTGTGAAAGTCAATTTTGGTTTTATTGAAACATGCCAGAGGCTGTAGTTAAAAATTCGGTGTATAACCCGTAGAGATTTTCAAGGTTACATTTGTATTCGAAGTCTGGATTCTGACTATTCCTTGAACTACTTAAACAGGCTAGTAGAACGTGTATGGAGATCATTTTCACATCCAAGGTGAAGATCAGTATATTTACATTTCAGTCTTTACAGATAAACTATGATATTCTCTCTCTCTCTCTCTCTCTCCTAATACTTTTAATTTTTTTCTCTTTTACTCTGGTATCACATGGTATTGCGAAATCATTGAGAGATACATTCTGCTTGATGTTGTCAATCAACGTCACGTCTGGTCTATTGGCACACATCACCTTTTGTTTATTGATACCATAATCCCCGAGGATATTTGCTTGATCGTTGTCTATCACTAAGCTCCTCCCCATTTATTCTTTGGTCGTCATATTTCAGTTGTCAAAGAGGGAAGGTGGTCTTTTTAACTATATTGACCTTTTAACTTAGCTAAATTATGGTGTCTGGTGCCACAGAAATCAGGAAAACATAAGGAAATGTTTAGATTTTTATTGATTTCCAAGAAATATTTCGGTATGTGACGTCATATCTGTAGTATGACGTCATGATACGTTCAGCAGATTTCTATTATAACTAGAATTAATATTAAGCAGAGATTTCCTTGGAGAATTACAATTACAGTCATCTTAAGAATGTGTAATAAATAACATTTCAATTAAATTACAATTACTACAAGCCTGCCTTCATCGCACATCCGTCCAGGTTTAAAGAGGGCGTGGCCTAGGCAGGCAAAAGATAACGACAAGCCGATTTCCTTCTCTCTAGATTCAACCACCTTACTTATGCCCACCTTTGGTATGACCAGCGTGCACCTGTCGAAGAGACTCTCCTGCCACGCCCAGGAGGGGGTTATAAAGATCCACGCCCGCACAAAACATCAGGAGATTTCTTGTACAGATGTTCAGCAAAGTACACATAGAGGCTTCTGTGATATTGAGTTCGGATGACGTTACCTTTCTCTCTGGATACCTTGGTTCTTGGAGGACTGTAGTATTGGTCTGGAGGTATGTAATGCAGGGCGGGGGACCTGGGACTGTGAAAAGGTAGGAGGAGGCTTCAAATTTTGTCCTAGCAGGATGGTATAACCTCCATAGTACATACCTTAGAGCAGTGAGGTCGGGTGACTCTCGACCAGACAGTAGGCAAGAACATCTTAACGCGGTCGAGGCTTTCCTTTGTGACTAATTGGTGCCTGTCAACCCGAGCTCTGTGGGGAATCTCATCCTCGCGAATGATGGATATATGCACACCAGTGTCTTCGAAATCCCGGACCTAGTGGACAGCATAGCGACCTCTGGAGGGTGCAGCAAATATAGGGCCCTGTGCTGGAGGGTCTACTAGAACTAAAGGATTGTCCGTCCTTGTCATTGCAATGGCAGTAAACGCTGTTGCTTTCTTGGGGCATCTCGACCAGGAAGCAGTGTGCCTATGCACTTTGCAAAGTTGTAGGAACTCTTGCTGTAGTCGTGCTTGAGTCCATCTTTTGTAGTACTTTTGTTATGTGAATCATGGCTACTACGAAGAGAAGTGGGGACATAGAGTCGCCCTTGAAGATCTCTCTCCTGATGTTTATTTTTAAATTTATTTTAATTTTTTATTTTTTTATTTACTTGTTTATTTTTATTTATGTATTTATTCATTTATTTATTTTTATATATTTGTTTATTTACTCATTTTTGTTAATTTATTTATTTTTCTGTATTTTTTTATTTATTTATTTTTTATTTATTTTTATATGTTTATTTATGTAGTTATTTATTTTTATTTAATATTTATTTTTATATTTATTTATTTATATATATATTTATTTAATCATTTTTAGTAACTTATTTATTTTTATGGATTTATTCTTTTGTATTTATTTATACTTTTAATTATTCATTTATATTTATTTTTTTTTTTCATTTCTTTTTATTTTCATATATTTATTTATGTAACTATTTTTATTTTTATCTTATCATTTATTATTTTTTAATTTATTTGATTATTCATATATATGTTTATTTATTAATTTTTATTTTTATTTATTATTTTTTTTGTTTTTTATTTATTTATTTTTATTTGTTCATTTTTATTTATTCAATTATTTATTTTTTTTATTTATTTATTTATTTATTTATTTTTATTCATTTATTTATTTTTATTTATTTACTCATTTATATTTTAATTTTTTAAATTACTTATTTATTTTGTTATATTTTATTTATTTTTATTTTTTATATTTATTTATTAATTTTTATTTTTTATTTTATTTATTTATTATTTTCTATTATTTTTATTTATTTATATCTTTATTTATATATTGATTTTTTATTTACTTTTTTATTTTGATTTTATAGTGATTTTTTATTGAATTTTTTATTTTCTATTTACTTTTTTACTTTTTATTTTTTATTTTTTTATTTTTTGATTGATTTTTATTTATGTAGTTTATTTAAATTATTTATTTATTTTTTTGATTCATTTTTATTCATTTCATTTTATTTATTTTTATTTTTTTATTTTATTATTTTTATTCATTTATTATTTTTTATTTTTTTATTATTTTATTTTTTATTTTTATTTATTAATATTTTGTTCATTTTTTATATTTTTATTTTTATTTTTTATATTTTTTTTATTTTTTTATTTTATTTGTTTTTATGTATCTATTTTTATTTTTTTTCTTTTATTTATATTTATTATAGGTATGTTTATTTATTAATCAATGAATTTTTTTTTATTTATTTATGTACTTATTTTTGTTAATTTATTTATATATATACTCTTTTTATTTTTTTTTATTTATTAGTTTATTTGCTTTAAATTAAATTTTTTATTTATTTATTTATTTATTTATATTTATTTATTTATTCATTTATTCATTTATTTATTTTTATGTTTTATTTATTTTTATTTTTTCATCAATTTATTTATTTTTTATTTATTTATTTATTTTTATTCATTTGTTATTTGCATTTGTAATTCTTAATTTTAATTTATATTGATATATAAAGAACCTCGCCTGCACCAAACATCCGGAGACTTCTTGTACAGATGTTCTGCAAAGTACAAATAGAGGCTTCTGGGATATTGAGTGGGGATGACAACTACCTCTCACTTTAGATACCTTGGTTCTTGGAGGACCGTAGGATTGGTCTGGAGGTATAGAAGGAAGGGCGGGGGCCTTGGGACTTTGAAAAGGTAGGAGGAGGCTTAAAATGTTGTTATATCAGGACGGTATAACCTCCATAGTACATATCTTAGAGCGGTGAGGTCGGGTGACTCTCGACCAGACAGTAGATCTTAACGCGGTTGAGACTTTCCTTTGTGACGAATTGGTGCCTGTCAACCCGAGCTCCTTAAGGAAGCTCATTGTCTTGAATTATGGATATCTGCGCATTAGTGTCATCTAAAGCTCGGACCTGGTGGGCAAGATAGCGACTTTTGGGAGGTGCAGCAAATATAGGGCCCTGCGCTGTGGGGTCTACTAGAACTGAAGGATTGCCCGTCCTTGTCATTGCAATGGCAGTTGCCGCAGTTGCTGTATTGGGGCATCTCGACCAGGAAGTGGAGTGCCCATGCACTTTGCACAAGTCGTAGGAACTCTCGCTGAAGTCGTGCTTGGGTTCCATATTCTTTAGTACTTTTGTCGTGTGAATGGCTACTACGAAGAGTAGTGGGGACAGTGTGTCGCCCTGGAAGATCCCTCTCATGATGTTAACCTCTCCTAGTCTTATCCCGGAGCTTGTAGATACTGTATTCCAGCTGCCCATTTTATTTTTGAGGAGCTGATGGTGCTTTCCTCTGCCCTATATATGTTCAAGGTTTATGGTTATTATTATTTTATTGTTCTCATTATTATTTTTTCATTTTTAAAAGTATTTATTATAGTTAATTGTATTGTTTTTATTTCTTTTTTATTATATGTATTTTATCACTATCAGATTTTTGTTTTTATTATTATTATTTATATTTTACTTATTATTATTTCATTATTTTTATTTGGGTTAAATCAAATATATTATTATCTTAAATATTTTTATTTCAATTTATTATTATTAATTTATTAGTTTTATTTAAATATATATTATTTTTTATTTTTATTTTATTTTATTATTATTATTTTTCATATTTTTTATATTAATTTTTATTTTTAATATCATAATTTTTTCATTATTTTTATCTTTATTTATATGATTTTTTCATGTGTATTATATTTATTTTATTTTTATTATTTTCACGTTTTTATTTTATTTTCATGTTTAAATATTTATTTATTTTTGTTTATGTATTTAATTATATTTATCTGATTATTTTTCCATTTATTAATAATTTATTTATTTTTATTTATTTATTTATTTCTATTCATTTTGTGTATTTATTTATAAATTTATTTTTATTATTTTTTTATTATTATTTTATTTATATATTTATTTCATTTCATTTATTTATAATTTTATTTTAATTTATTTTTGTGTATTTTTATTTATTTGCATATCTATTTATCTATCTATTAATATTTATTTTAATGTATTCTATTCATTTATTTATTTTTATAATTTTTTTATTATTTTTTAATTAATTTATTGTTTTGATATTTTTTTATTTATTTTTAAATATATATTTATTTGATTATTGATCTATTTTTAATTTTAATATTTATTTTTATTTATTTCATATTATTTGTATATATTTTCATTTACTTATTTATTTATTTCTATTTATTTATTCATTCTTTTTTATTTATTTATTTATCTAAATGTGTTTATTTACATAGATTTTTTTTTATTCTTATTTTTTTATCTATTGATTTTTCTCTATTTGTGTTTATTTATTTATGTTTATTTTTATCTATCTTTATGTATTTATTTATTTTTATTTATTTACTTATATAGTTGTTTTTAATAATATTCCTTTTTATGTATATATTTATTTTTATTTTTATATGTTTATTTTATATATTTATTTTATCTATATTTTTATTTTTTTATCTATGTATTTATATATCTATGATTTTTTATTTATTTATTTGTTCATTCATTTTTAGTAATTTGTTCTTTTTTTCATTGATTTGGTTTTATTTATTTATTATTTTATTTCTTTATTTATTTTTTATTTATTTATTTATGTATTTATTACTGTATTTTAAATTTTTTATTGATTTTCATTATTATTTAGAAATTTATATATATATATATATATATATATATATATATATATATATATATGTTTATTTATTATTTTATATATTTTTATCAATTATTTATGTATTCATTTTTTTCTATATATCTATAATTTTATTTATATTGATTTTTTTTATTTTGTATCGAGTTTTATGCATTTATTTATTTAATTATTTATTTATTTTTATTATTTATTTTTATATATCTATTTATTTTTATTTATTGATTTTTTTATTTTTATTTTTTATCTATTATTTTATCTTTATTTATATATTGATTTAGTTTTATTCATTTATGTATTTATTTTTATTTATTTATTTATTTTTTATTATTTTTTTTAATTTACTATTTGTTTTATTACTTACTTATATGTATGTTTATTTATTAATTGATTTATTTTTATTTTTTATTTTTAGTTATTTTTATTATTTGTTCATTTTTATTAGTTTATTTATTTATTTTATTTTATTTATTTATTTTAATTTATTTATCCATTTTTAATTTTTCATTTATTCCTTTATTTATTTATTTTTATTTATTCATTTATTAATTTCTTTAATTATTTATTTTTATTTTTCATTTTTCTTTATTTTTATTTATTTATTTTTATCTATTTACTTTTTTATTTATTTATATATTTATTTTTTATTTATTTGTATTGTTTAAGTTGAATTTCCATTAATATTTTATTATTTTTACTTTTGTTCCTGATGTAAACCATCTTTTGAACATGTTGAATTAAAAGTAATTGCTGCTTCAGCAGCAGTAGTATTATGTGGTTCAGTTTTCATAATTATGATTTTCTCGTTGTTACTTAAACGGTTGAACAACGCACTGAAGGTTGGCATGTCTAAGACAGGTAATTATGAAAGTCAATTTTAATTTTGCTGAAGATGCCAGAGGCTGTAGTTAAACATTCGTTGTATAACCCGAAGAGTTTTTAATAGATATATTTGTATACGAAGTCTGGATTCTGACTATTCCTTGAACTACTTAAACAAGCTAGTAGAACGCGTATGGAGGTCATTTTCACATCCAGGGTGAAGATCAGTATATTTACATTTCAGTCTTTACAGATATACTACGATATTGTCATCTCTCTCTCTCTCTCTCTCTCTCTCTCTCTCTCTCTCTCCTGATATTTCTCAATCTTTTCCCTTCTACTTTGGTATCACATGTAGTCAATCAACGTCACGCCAGCTCTATTGGCACATTTCACCTTTTGTTTATTGATACCATAGTCCCCGAGGTTATTTGCTTGATCGTTTTCTATCACTAAGCTCCTCCTCATTTATTCTCTGCTCGTCATATTTCAGTTGGCAAAGAGGGAAGGCTGTCTTTTTAACTATATTGGTGACACATAAATCAGGAAAACATAAGGAAATGTTTAGATTTTTATTTATTTCCAATTGATATTTCGGCATGTGACATCATATATGTAGTATGACGTCATGATACGTTTAGCAAATTTGTATTACAACTAGAATTAATATTAAGCAGAGATTTCTTTGAAGAATTACAATTACTACAAGCCTGCCTTCATTGCACAACTGCCCAGGTGTAAAGGGGGCGTGGACTAGGCAGGCAAGAGATGGCAAGGCGTTTTCCTTCTCTCCAGATGCAACCACCTTACTTATGCCGACCTTTGTTTTGACCAGTATGCACCTGTCTATGAGACTCTCCTGCCTCGCCCAAGAGGGGGTTATAAAGAACCACGCCCCTGTAGGAGGAGGCTTAAAATCTTGTCCTAGCAGGACGGTATAACCTCTATAGTACATACCTAGAGCGGCGAGGTCGGGTGACTCTTACCAGACAGTAGGCAAGAACATCTTAACGTGGTTGAGGCTTTCCTTTGTTACGAATTGGTGCCTGTCAACCAGAGCTTATTAAGGAAGCTCATTCTCTCGAATGATGAATATCTGCGCACGAGTGTCATCGAAAGCTCGGACCTGGTGGGCAGGATAGCGACCTCTGGTAGGTGCAGCAAATATAGTGCCCTGCGCTGGAGGGCCTACAAGAACTGAAGGATTATCCGTCATTGTCATTACAATGGCAGTAACCGCAGTTGCTTTCTTGGGGCATCTCGACCAGGAAGCGGTGTACCCATGCACTATGTACTAGTCTTAGAAACTCTCGCTGAAGTCGTGCTTGGGGTCCATCTTTTGTAATACTTTTGTCATGTGAATCTTGGCTACTACGAAGAGTAGTGGGTACAGTGAGTCGACCTGGAAGATCCCTTTCCTGATGTTAACCTCTCCTAGTCTTATCCCAGAGCTTGTAAATACTGTATTCCAGTTGCCCATTTTATTTTTGTGGAAGCTGATGGTTTCTTGCTCTGCCACATATATGTTCAAGGATTCTGCTTATGGTTATTATTTTCCTGTTCTAGCTTTTATTTTTTCATTTTTATTTTTATATTTATTACAGTTATTAGTATTGTTTATATTTTTATTTTTAGTATATATATTTTATTATTTTTTATTTCTTATTATTTATATTTTACTTATTTCATAATTTTTATTTGTTTTTTATTAAATTTACTTTTATTTTATGTATTTTTATTTCATTTTATTATTTTAATATTTTTTTATTTGTATATTATTATTTTAATTTTATTTTATGATTTTCCCATGTGCATTAGATTTAGGTTATTTTTATTATTATTTTTCATATTTTTATTTATTTTTTATTTATTAATAATTAATTTGTTTATGTATTTAATTATATTTATTTAATTATTTTTTTACTTATTCACTTATTTATTTATTTATTTTTTAAAATTTATTTCTTGTATTATTATTATTTATTTGTTACTAATTTATTTTATCTATTTTTATTAATTATTTCTTCTTCATTTATTAATTTATTTTTATGTTTTAATTTACTATTATTCATTTTTATTTATGTATATTTATTTTATTTATTTATTTATTTATTTATTTATTTATTTTTATTTATTTTATATATATTTTGAATTCATACTATTTATTTTTATATATTTTTATGTATTTTTTCTTTTATTTGTTTATTTATATTTAATTTTTTATTTCTATTTATTCATTTTTTATTTATTTATATTATTTATTTTCATTTAATTTTCCATTTTTTATTATCTATTTATTTATTTTCTTTTATATATTGATCTATTTTTAATTTTTATTTATTTTTATTTTTATATTTTATTCAATTGCATTTATTTATTTTTTTAATATTATCTCTTTATTCTTAATCATTTTTATTTATTTATTTATATTTATTTATATTTATTTTCATTTATTGATTTTTACTTATTTATATTTCTTTATTTATGCTTCATTTTATATGTATTTTAATTTATTGCTATTTATTTATTTTTATTATTTATTTATTTATTTATTTATTTATTTATTTAATTTATTTATATATATCTTTATTTATTAATTTTCATTAAATTATAAATTTGTATGTATTTCATTATTTTATTTATTCATTTTTATTTGTATATTTATTTATATATATTTTTTATTTATTTATTATTTTTTTATGTATTTATTTGATTATTTTTATTAATTGTTTGTTTATTAATATTTATTTATTTATTTATTCATATTATTAATGTATTTATTAAGTATTTATTTATTTTATTTTATATTTTGTTTTTTTTATTTCTATTTATTTTTATTTATATATTTATTTTTTATACATTTATTTTTATTTACTTCTTTATTTTTTTTATTTTGTATTTTTTTTATTTTAAAAAGATTTCTTTATTTTAATTTTATATTTATATAGTTATTTTATTCATATATATGTATATATATTAATTTATTTATTTTTATTTATTTATATATTATTTATTTTTTATTTATTCATTTATTCATTCATTTATTTATTTACTAATTTATTTTTATTCATTTATTTATTTTGATTTATTTATTCATTTATATATTAATTTTTACTTATTTAATTGTTTATTTATTTTGATTGATTTATTATTTATTTATTTTATACATTTACTTATTATTCTTTATCTATTTATGGATATTTGCACACCAGTGTCAATACTTACAGTCTGGATTGAGGTATCCATTTCCTTTATGGACCTGGTGGGTTGCATAGCTACCTCTGGGAGGTGCAACAAATTTAGGGCCCTGAGCTGGAGGAACTAGAGATGAAGGATTCGCCTCTTCCATTGTAATGGCAGTAACCGCAGCTTTCTTGGGGCATCTCGACCAAGAAGTAGTGTGGCCGTGCACTTTGCAAGAGTAGTAGAAACTCTTCCTGAAATCATGCAATTGTCTGTTGTTTCGGTTCCGTTATTCTTATTATGTAGTGGATTTCTATTCTGAGGTGTAGTGGGAGTTTGCTGAGGAGGATCCGCTTTAGAGAGGCACTGCTCCGAGGAGAGTCCTTGTTTATTGCACACATATTCTTTTTAACTTACCATACTTTTATGTTTACCATATTTTTTTTACTTTCCACATTTTTTATTTATATTTTTTTAATTTTAATATTTTTATTTACCATATTTTCCTATTTCCAATATTTTTTTTGCCATATTTTCTTATTTACCATTTTTTTTATTTACCATTTTTTTTTATTTCCCATATTTTTTTATTTACTATTTTCTTTATTAACCATATTTTGTTATTTACCATATTTCTTATTCAACATAGTTTTTTATTTAACATATTTTCTTGTTCAACCTATTTTTTATTCACCATATTTTTTCTTTTAATATGTTTTTTATTCACTGTATTGGTTTATTTCCAATATAGTTTATTTACCATGTTCTTTATTTCCCCGTACTTTGTTATTTACCATATTTTTTATTTCACATATTTTTTATTTATCATATATTTTAATTTTCCATATATGTTTATTTACCATATTTTTTATTTGCTATATTTTTTATTTATCATATATTTTTATTCTCCTTATTTTTTTGTATTTTCCTTATTTTTTATTTCCTATATTTTTTTTATTTCCCAAATTTTTGTTATTTACCATTTTTTTATTTCCCATATTTGTTTTTTGTTTCCCATATTTTTATTAATTCCCAATTTTTTTTATTTGCTATATCTTTTTAATATGCCATATTTTTCACTTCCCGTATTTTTTTATTTACCTTATTTTGTGTTATAATTATATATATATATATATATATATATATATATATATATATATATATATATATATATATATATATATATATATTTGATTAATTATACCCATCTTAAGAAAGACAAAATGACGAATCTAGAGACACCATTACAACACCAGCGTGGCCCGAATCTCATATTTGCCCAGGGATTAACATTAATCCATATAATTGCAACAAACAGACGCTGGCTGGGATATTCGCCAGACTCCCAACTTCCAGACAGGCATCCATGACTCGACGGCAATCAAGAGGCTTACGGCACTTGCAGAGACAAACACAGAGGCTGTACACGTGCCGCTGTTGTTAGTTTACGTGATGGAGTTCTCAAGTGCTGTCTTCCTTAGCAGCTCGTCTTGATTCGTCTTACAGAGGTCGTGCGGATAACCTAAGAGATCGTTCTTTGGAGGTGCATTTGGATGTTTCGAATTAGTCTTTTAATTGGGTTATTTTGGCCTGTTTTACATGAATTTTAGCTCGTAATCCAATAACAGTAACAATGATTTTAAGAGGAGTCTTCTGTGTCTCCCGTAGGGCATGTAATGCCATCAGTTCACCTTATGTCGTGCACTGTAGGCATTATGAAAGGATATTTGTTAATTCCGTTAAATCCCTAGCTGCGTAAGCTTTTCAACTTTTTACTGCACTTCCATTCCCGCTCACTTTCTCAAGTCTTACTGTCCATCACCTCGTACTATTACCTTTTAGCACAACTACTGGGTTTTCTCCTGGTTCTACATTTAGTCTTGTTTTTTATTTATTTTATGTTCTAGAGTTCTTCATCTTTCTATCCGAATGGCCGAAAGGGCCTGTGTTGCTTGACAGCCTATAATTCACAAATCACTTAATATCCTACCTGTAGGTTTACGATTTAGTCTACCTCCGACCTTACTACGAGTGGGAAACCGATTAAAGTTTAGATAACTTGCTAAAACCTACAGATCTCCCATTTTCAAATGCTATTACGTATCAGTGGGAGTTGTGTGAGCTACACTCCACAAGTATTCAAAATATCTGGGCTGACCACATTGTAAAATAAGGAGCCTGTCCGTGGTCCAAATTAAACGTGAAGAATGTGGTTGCGGTAGCTAGCTTACGTGTGGTATTCTGGGATTCTTCTCTGTGTTTAATTAGGGAGTTGAAATGCTACGGAAGGGACTTTAAATATCTGTTGTGTTCATTGTTTTTCGCTTGTTTTATCACTCCGTGTCAGAACTACCGTTTAACCTTTGGTCTAGTACAACATGCCTCGGAAACCATGATGGTTTTCAACTAATGAATTGAAGAGGAAGAAGAAGAGGAGGAGGAGGAGGAGGAGGAGGAGTAGGAGGAGGAGGAGGAAAGAAGAGAAGAAGAAGAAGAAGAAGAAGAAGAAGAAGAAGAAGAAAAGAAGAAGAAGAGAAGAAGATTTCAACTAGTCATTTCCAGCGTTGGCTCATCAGCTCGAACCTTCATAGAAATCAAATTCCCCCAATCACCCAATGCAAGAGGAAGAGGCAAATTAAATAATCCGTTTTCTATCCTACGAGATCTGGGCCGCGAGAACAGCCACAAAAAAAAAAAAAAAAAAAAAAAAAAAAAAAAAAAAAAAGGACTCTTAATTGAATTTTGCCGGTAAACTTTATTAAACTTCACCACAACATAAAAGAGCGGTGTTATGTGTAGAACTAGCTTCGGCGGAGCGGAAAAAAAATCTCCGATACGAGCAATTGGGAGTAAATTACTCCCTGTTGCGGAGTTACTGAAACGCAGTTTCATTCCTTGGAACCTCTGTTGGAGGTTCATTCTTCCGTGAGGGAATTATATGGGATTCATTCTTTTGATAGAGGGTAACTGGGGAGAAGCTCAGTATTATGTAAAAGAATTAAATGGACTTCATTCTTTTGATAGAGGGTAACTGAGGGGAAACTCATTCTTATGTAAAAGAATTAAATGGAATTCATTTTTGGATAGAGGGCAACTGAGGGGAAGCTCATTCTTTATGGAATTCATCTTTCTTATTAACAGTAACTGAGGGGAAGCTCATTGTTTCGCAAAGTAATTATGAGGAATTCCTTTTTATAGTTTGTAGAGGGTAGCTGAGGGGAAGCACAGTCCTTTGCAAAGGAATTATATGGAATGCATTTGTTCTTATATAAAATAACGAGAAGTTCATTGTTTTC
Organism: Macrobrachium nipponense; assembly: GCF_015104395.2. Classification (NCBI taxonomy): domain Eukaryota; kingdom Metazoa; phylum Arthropoda; class Malacostraca; order Decapoda; family Palaemonidae; genus Macrobrachium; species Macrobrachium nipponense. The sequence continues at coordinate 24,425,321 of NC_087221.1, forward strand.
TGAATGAATTATATGTAATCCATATTTTCGATACAATGTAACTGAGAGCAAGCTCAGTCTTTTGCAAATGAATTATATGGAATTCATTTTATTGTTAGAGGGCGAAGGGAAGTTCATTATACTATAAAGGAATTACATGAAGTTCATTCTTTTGACGAAGGGTCAGCGAGGGGAATTTTTTTTTTTTTTTTTTTTAAGAATGATATGAAATAAACATTTTTATAAAGGGAGTACTGAAGGCAAATTCATTCTTTAAAGCGGGAATAGTATGAAATAATTCCCTTAAGAAAGAATGATATATAAGTCATTCTTATGATATGGATGTTGCCGTGAGTAAGAACAACCTTACGTGGCTACCATAGGTGATTACTGTGGTTAGGTTAAGCCGTACTTATGTCAACCAAATCTCTTGTTCAGTTGCTGTCCTAAGTAAGGCAATGTTCTATTAATAAGGAGGCCTTGTTTAAACCTCTAGACTTGGTCAGTCCACTGAGGCGGATCGTGATTACTAGGATTTCATTTAGATTATTGAATTAATTATTCGAGTTTTCTCTACACCTGATAATCAAAGCTACCGAAAATAGATCTATCTTTAGGTGGACTCAGTATAATAACGCATGAGCCGCAGCCCTTTAAACTTTAACCACGGGAATGGAATGGCTCATATCGTTGCCAGACGCACGATTATGGTTAAATTTATCCTCAGGTAAAATAAATCCTACTGCGCCTAGACGGCTGCAATTTGGTACGTTTGATGAATGGAGGAAAGATGATCAGCATACCAATTTGCAGCCCTCTAGCTTCAGTAGTTTTTATGATCTGAGGTCGTATAGGATAGGGCATAATAGAAAAAAAGCGAGGGCGGACAGACAAAGCAGGCATAACAGTTTTCTTTTTATGAAACTAAAATTGCTTTAGATAATATTAATTTGTTCCAACGCCGTATACTTACCCCGAACTACTTTATTAGGAGAATCTTGGATGTCAATCCGGTACCAACTAGAAAAGACTGGTTATTCCCTCCCGACCCCCAGCCAGGTATGCTCCAGGGTCGAAGATCACGAACTCTGAAATCTAGTCCTTTCCTGGTGGGTGTAGCGTTCACACGCTTCAGCTTGTCCGTTACCGGCCCGTTTCCCTTTGTGTTTCCCTGTGTGTGGGTGTTGACTGTGCGTGTGTTGGTGTAGGTTTTAAGTTGGAGGCTTCTTTTCTACGGCGTTACCCTGGTCCTGAGGGCAGGGCTTGTGGGGCTTTTTCCCTCTCCAGTGAAGATTGACCCCCACACTTTTTTAACAGGTGTTGGGGCTGCCCTTTTACGTCATGGGATCTGGCATCAACAAGGTGGAAGAGAAAGCCTCGATCCCCCTCCAAGACATCTTCCTCGGAAGTTCTGAGGAGTAGAAGCACGAACCAGGGGCCGGGAGGCCTTTCACCTTCCCCGGTTCCGCTTCAGGACTCCCCAGCGGAGCGTCAGATTCTTTCTCCCATCCACTCTCAGCGGGGCAACCTAGGTGAGTCCGTTGCTGGTCCCCCACCAATGGCGGGGACTGCGGAATCCTTTTCTTTGCCCCCACAGAATGTGCTGTTTGATGATACCGCCTTTCTTCATGAGTGATGGACATGTGGTGGTATGCGGGGCACCCCGTTGTTGGACGCACTGGATGGTACTGAGCACCGCCAAGTTCCTGCCTCGTAATGAGAAGTGTCATGGTGCGGAGTATCCCACTGTGGAGTGTCCTACTGTGGTGTGTCCCGCTATGGAGTGTCCCGCTGCGGAGTGCCCCGATGCGGAGTGTCCGCTGTGGAGTGTCTCGATGCGGAGTGTTCTGAAGTGGAGTGTCCTGCTCCTGAGAGGAGCACTCTGCTCATCCAGCCAAGGCTTCTGTCACAGTTTTTCTACGAGTCATCGTAGTCCCCTGGTCACATCCCTGGGCGGGATTGACGCCCCTCGGAGGCAGAGGGAGCTAACGGGTCCCTCAGTGGGCCAGACCCGGTCTTGGACCAGCGCCCCTCACACTCCGTTCAGACTTCCCCATGGAAGTGCTTCGGCAGATGGAGGGGGTATGTCTGGGGGGTGCACCGCAGCGCAGATCACTCCCCCCCTCCAATGATGCCCTCGCATTCGACCCCCTCCCCAAGCAGACGTTACCCATAGGAGGGGGTACGAGGCATAGAGGCGACAGCCTACGTGAAGTCAGGCGGGTTTGGCCCCCACTGCCTCATGCAACGCTCCGCTCTCCCCATTATAGTCCACCCAAGCGGTTTGGGTAGGTGCTGTAGCCACCGTGACGGGACATGCCATTTTGGTTGACCCCACTCCCCAGACTTACTGTCCGTGCCGTGTTCGCCTGTGCTCGTGGTTCCCATGACAGTCCCGAGAGCGTGTTGCTCCACTGCCCCGTTGACCTCTTCCTCTGTTGGAGTCCCCCTTAATAAGGGGTGCAGGGCGGAGGAGAGGAATCGTGCTCCATGGGGTTGAGTGAGTATGGCTTCATCTTTGCCAGGAACGGAGAGGTTGGGATAGATGCGGCAGCTGACGTGACGAGGCTCGCAGTCGATGACAGTCCATCCCTCTCCCATGATTGGATGGTCCTCTCCGCTCACCCAGTTGGACGGTCCATTCAGCTCTCCCGGTTGGCCAATACGCTCTGTTCTCCTGGTCGGGCAGCACACTACGCTCCCGGTCGGGCAGCACGCTATGCTCTCCCTGTCGGATGGAACACTTAGCTCCCCCTGTCGGATGGCCCGCTCCGCTCCCTGTCGGATGGCCCACTCTGCTCTTCCTGTAGGATGGCCCGCTCCGCACTCCCTGTTGGACGGCCCGCTCCGCTCCCCCTGTTGGACAGCCTGCTCCGCTCCCCCTGTCGGACGATGTGCTCCGCTCTCCCTGTTGGACGGCCTGCTCTGTTCTTCCTGTGGGACAGCCCACTCCTCTCTACCTGTTGGACGACCCGCTCCGCTCTCCCTGTCGGACGACCTGCTCCGCTCTCCCTGTTGGACGGCCGCTCCGCTCCCCCTGTTAGACGGCCGCTCCGTTCCCCCTGTTGGACAGACCGCTCCACTCTCCCTGTCAGATGGCTGCTCAGCTCCCCCTGTTGGACAGACTGCTCCACTCTCCCTGTCGGATGGCTCGCTCCTCTCTCCCTGTCAGATGGCCCGCTCTGCTCTCCCGTTGGTCTCTCCGCTCTCCCTGTAGGACGGTTCACTTTGCTCCCCCTGTCTGATGGCCCACTCTGCTCTCACGGTTGGAAAGTCTACTCCGCTCCAGTGGGACTCCTGATGGCTCTGTTGGTACGGCCTCCGACTCCGCTTCCAGCAAGACTCCCGCTTCTGTTGGTAGCCTCCAGAGTGAGGCATTAAGCCACTCCAGAGTACACCCCATCCCCATGGTGGGGCTGCTCGGTCTTTAAGGGCAGTGATGGTGAGTCATTCCTGACCACCCAACTGCTGACCCAACGGACGGACTGGGTCCTGAGGTGGAGAGACGTGGCTCTTGCTCACCTCCCAAGGGGCTTCCTGGACAGGGAGGCGAAGGCCCTCCGGAATGCTCCAGGATCGGGCGAATCCCTTTTCCCGGATCACCTGGTAGAAGAAGCCATCGAACAGGGGATGAAGGGGACCCAGGACTCTGTTGTCTACAAGGCATCATCTTCGGGCAGGCAACTGGGGGGAGGGGCCCCGCTCGGGTATTTCATAACCATTTGTAGGGGGCTGGGATCATCAGGGAATGCAGCCCTCCTCCAGGACTGCTAAAGCCTTCCACTCCTCTTTTAGAGCCAGGTCTGCACCCTTTCGCAGATGTAAAGGCGGCCGCTTTCCCAGGAAGAAGTAGGAGGCGAGGCCTACTACCCGACTTGATGCCTCACGTGGGGGGGGGGGGGGGGGGGGTTGCCTCTCCAATCATTGGTGGGACTGGGAGGATCTCGGGGCCGATCCCTGGACTGTCCAGGTGCTCAGGGACGGTTACTGGATTCCCTTCCAAGATATAAACCTTCCCTGATGGGGCAGCTGGACAGGGGCGTTCAGCCCGGACCCCTCGCTCTGTGCTGGCAGCCTTGAGGGAAGGAAACCTCAAGGACGTATACTTCCAGATCCCAGTCCACCCCTCCAGCAGGAAATACCTCCGTGTAAGGTGGAAGTGATCGACATACCAGTTCAGGACCCTATGATTCGGCCTGTCCATGGCGCCACAGGTATTCACAAGGATATTCTCCCTAGTGTCCGCCTGGACCCACAAGAAGGGCATGCGTCTCCTGCGGTACCTGGATGATTGGCTACCCCTTTCCTCCCCAAAGGATTTCTTGAACGAGCAGAGGGACGAACTCCTGAACCTCTGCGCGCATCTAGGTATCGTCCTGAACTGGGAGAAGTCGCACCTGGAGACCACCAACAGGATGGTGTACTTGGGAATGGATTTAGATACAGTAAGAGCCAGGGCGTTCACATCGGAGGCACGAATTTCCAACTTCAAGGGCATAGCAACCCCCTTCCTGATAGACATGCCCCAACCAGCTCGAGAATGGTAAAGGCTTTTAGGCCACCTTGTCTCCCTGGAGAAGCTAGTACCCCAGGGAAGGCCGAAGATGAGGCCAGTCCAGCGGAACCTGTACGACGGGTGGGCCTCGGATGGGAAGACCCACGGGAGATGATAGCTCCCTTTCAACCGATGGCGGAGGCCCTTCGCTGGTGGCTAGACAACGTGAACCTCCGGTGGGGGTTTCTGCTGGCGGAACTCCCTCCGGAGATGCTCTTATTTGCGGACACATCAAGGGGGGCTGGGGAGCCCACCTACAGACAGAAATGAGGGGAAGGAGTCGTCGGAACGAGAGTGTGAACTCCATATCAACAGCCTGGAGCTCCTGGCCATCCTCAAAGAACTCTGTGGAACAAGCGAGTGGCAGTCATGTGTGACAATGCCACCATCGTTGCTTATGTCAAAAAGCAGGGGGGACTGAGATCGTGACCCCTGTGTGCCCTGGCAGACACCATTCTAGAGTGGGGGGGAGAATGCTGGGATCTCCCTGTCAGAGAGGTTCATTCTGGGAAAAAGGAACGTGATTGCCGACGGACTCAGCAGGCAAGGCCAGGTCCTAGGGGCGGAATGGTCCCTACACCCGGCAGTAGAGGGTGAGTTGATCGGGGGGTGGGGCACCCCCTCCATGGACTTGTTCGCAACACGACTGAATCGCAAGCTCGCGGTGTTTTGCTCCCCGGTCCTGGACCAAGCAGCAGTGTGGGAAGACGCGTTCCAGCACCCATGGGATGGGCTAGACCTCTATGCATTTCCCCCCTTCGGAGTCCTCAGGCAGGTCCTCAATCAACTCCGGACCTCCAAAGCAGGTTACCAAGCGAAGTGGAAGCTCTTCGAGGTCTGGTGCAAGGGACAGAACTTGCTTATCAAAGGGGCAGGGTGGCCTTGAGCCAGGTCTTATATCAAAGAGGGGTAGACCTGGGGAATTTCAACGACATCTCCCTACTCATTACGGGATTCGAACAGACCTGCCCCCTCAGGTCCTTGTCAGTACCTCGCTGGGACGTGGCCAGGATCTTGGCTGCTCTGAAGAAGGCCCCCTTCGAAATGCTCAAGGATTTCACAGACCAAGAGCTCACCCTCAAGGCTGTCTTCCTCTTGGCTTTAGCATCCTCCAAGAGGGTGGGGGAGCTTCAGGGCCTCTCCTTTCAGGTGTCCCACTCATGGGGTTGGAGAGAACTAACCTTCAAATTCGTGCCGTCCTTCGGAGCCAAGACACAGAACCTGTCGGTGGTAGATGAGCAGTTCATGGAGTTCTCCATTCCAGCCCTTCCGAAGTCCGAGGATCCCAAGGGCCTGCTCTGCTGCCCAGTCAGGGCGGTGAGGAAGTATATCAGCAGAACAGAAGAACTCTGCCCCAGTGTTCAAAACCTTCTCATCTCTACCAGGCGTGAGAAGAAGACGGTTGTGAAGAACACCATCTCCTTCTGGTTGAGGGAGACCAACAGGAGGGCCTACGAGGGAGCGGGGCTGGTCCACTCGCAAGGCGTGAAGTCCCATGACTTCAGGGGTATAGGCACCTCCTTGTCTTTATCCAAGAATCTGGCCGTTGGCCAGATCCTACGGGCAGGGGTATGGACGAGGCAGTCCACCTTTACGACCCATTACCTCAAGGGCGGCACGGGGAGGTCCCTTGATGCCTTTGAGATAGGGCTGGTGGTGGCAGGCCAGCAGAGGCTCTAGCATAGCCTAGGGGGGGCATGCGTCGTATGAATGCGAGTGTGTGTATGGGGTGTGTCCATCCTCCATATCCTACCCTGCTCCTCTCACCCCTTTCCCTACTGGGCCTTCGACGTAATCGCCAAAATTCCTCAGCCTTCAGGTGAGTCTATGAGAGGAATATTCGTTTTTACAGACCATTGCATTACATTCATAGTTTTATTCCCTCCTCTACCCACCAGTCGGGATTGCCTCTGTACGACGAGGGGATCCCCACCTCAGCCCTAATCTGGCAGAGTGGGTCTCCCTCCTTTTCCCCCTCCTCCTTCCTTCCTGAAGGATGCTGACCTCTTCCTTGTAGGGACTCATCCTTCCCTAGATACACCTGCCTCCTAAGGATTAAGTCTCCTAATAAAGTAGTTCAGGGTAAGTATACAGCGTCGGAACAAATCACAAATTTTAAGGAATTTGTATTTTTCTTAGCTATACTTACCCCGAACTACGGAAATTTTACGCCCACCCTTCCGTCCCCGCGCATCTGAGGGCAGGAACCCTAGGGGCGTGGAAAGTACTGCAGGTCAGAGGTCGTGAACTTCGACCATGGGGCATACCTGGCTGGGGGTCGGGAGGGAATAACCAGTTTTTTCTGGTCGGTACCGGATTGACATCCAGGATATTCTTAATAAAGTAGTTCAGGGTAACTATAGCTGAGAAAAGTACAAATTACTTGAAATTTGTGATTTCTGAGTGATGACATATTCGTTGTAAGGTTAGCTGATGTCAAATCTAGTTTATTACGTCCCTTCCAGGAAATTGCATATAGTTTTATCGCATCCTTCGGGGGTGAGTCCCGTTAATTTTCCTTTCCAATTGCTTGTGTTTTCCCCGGATCTGGGCTTCCTATAGCATTGGCTGGCTCGTGCATTGGCCTCATTTTGAAAAATAGAAATCTGAAAGATATATACGAAAAGGAAATGGTGAAATGTTTGATTATGCATTTTAATCCATTCCTGCAATGAGATGTAGGTAAAAGAAACACAAGCCATTTCCGATTGATAAATGATCCCACAAAAAGATAGTCATCATAGACAGAACAATATTAATATCATGAGGATATCACCCCCCCCCAAAAAAAAAAAATAATAATAATACGAATTAGGTAAACTGGCAAAATGAATGACTGATAAAAAAAGGGTAAAATGATACTGCGACAAAACGAAAAAAGCTTCATGGCGAACGAGAGAGTACAAACGACCAATTAAGCAGGCAGAGCGTAAACGCGTAATATCTAAACAAGTCTTATAATTGTGTTTTTCCCCTCTCAGCCAGAGAGGCAGGGACTGTCACCCGTAACAAGAAGCAGAACGCGATGCGGTTCGCGGAATTTTAAAGGTCACGTTTGGGACCTGGGAAAACAGAGCAACAAATAGTGTCAAAAAACAACGCTGTATCTGGCTGAGCGGTTCTCACGGGACAAGTAAATACTCTCCCTGCTTTACGTAGAGAGAAGCGTTATTATTATTATTATTATTATTATTATTATTATTATTATTATTATTATTATTATTGAGGGATCCCACTTTTCTGGCAGCTACTGAAAACAATTGCAGTTTCAACGGCATTATTATTATTATTATTATTATTATTATTATTATTATTATTATTATTATTATTATTATTATTTTGATGAGGTCCCACTTTTCTGGTAGTTACTGAAAACAATTTCAGTTTCAACGGCATTGTAATAATAATAATAATAATAATAATAATGCTTATCATTATTATTATTATTGTTTTTTTTCTATCATAGTCATCCTATTTGACTGGGGGCTTTTATAGAGTGGGGTTCCGGGTAGCATCCTGCCTCCTTAGGAGTCCATCAATATGTAAGCGGTTTCTATGAGCATACTCTTCTGTATGAGTCCTAGAGCTACACTTATCAATCTTTTCTCTCTTTCTCTTCTACTCTGGTGTCCCATGGTATTGCGACATCAATGAGTGATACTTTCTTCTTGATTTTGTTAATCAACGTCACGTCTGGTCTATTGGTAAGTATCACCCTATCTGTTCTGATAACAGATCGTTTTCTATCACTGCTTCAGGTTGGTGTTCGTACCACTTATTACTGCAAGGTAGCTGGTGTTTCTTGCACAGGCTCCAGTGGAGGGCGTTTGCTACTGAATCGTGCCTCTTTTTGTACTGGTTCTTTGCAAGTGCCGGACATTCGCTTGCTATGTGCTTTATGATCTCGTTTTTTATACTACACTTTCTGCATATGGGT
>NC_087221.1:24438791-24443791 GCF_015104395.2 Macrobrachium nipponense
TATGCTGAGCCCTTAAAATTGTGGCCGCTCTGTGTCACTAAGCCAAATATGCTTATATAAGCACAGTTCCCATGCATAGAAAAATACACTCCTATGTTTTAAACAAAGACGAATGCATACGTCTATTATAAACACGTGCAAATAAAGAAAACACGTCACTATGGGGAAAGAAAAAATTGTTTTGACCTCTTGAACCAATCCCATAACCCAGAAATATTTAAACAAAAACCCACTCCTTTTTGATAAACAATAGTTTAACACTCACCACTCCATAATGGGAAAAAAGAACTCGAAATTCTTCGTAAAAACGCGTAAATCTCGTCGGCACAATACAAACGCGACCGGTGAGATGACTCCTAGCAACACTCCCTTACAAACTAGACTGAGTTGCTTGTCTCACGACTCCCACCCTGAAGAAGCTCGGTACGAGCAAATTTGATGACCCTAATAGAAAATCTTTCCTCATCCCCCCATCTCACGGACGGACATTTTCTCTACCCCTTTTATTTCCTAACTGGCCAACCATCTCTACATTGGCGTTCCTAGGCATAGAAAAGAAAAAAAAAACTTTCATATCCCCTCTTTACCGCTGACACCACTATTACATGGGGAAACCCTCATGTATTTCATACGGTAAGCGTGGACACGAAACGGAAGGCAGACCCCCACACCCACTACACAGACAGGCTCTCTCTCTCTCTCCCGGCAATCACCCCACATCTCTCTCTCTCTCTCTCTCCTCTCTCTCTCTCTCCACCTCTTTCTCTCCATTCTAACAGGTAATGAAAATGAGAGAGTTGCATCATAACATAACGTTTATTTACAAGAATAAATCAATTAACTAAGTAATCCAGTCTTACAGATTAACTTAAAACAACTCATTGTCAAGTCACCCAAAAGGTCACACCTTTCCCTGGGAACTCTGTCCCACCGAAATCCAGAACCATCTGTACAAAGATACAGAACACATTCTGGTAAGTACACACACAAGTTTAAAGACAAAGTTAATAAAATGGAACATCTTACAAGATATCAAACAAGCCACCCCTTTGGCTAAAGTAAAGGTAACACTTACCCATTCCCAACCGGAATATCACTCACTGATAAATAAAAACACTTTGGCATCTGCCATCATGGCTTCGCCTTCCTCCCCGAATGTCTGTGCAAGTCTTCCCATAAACTTGGCATTATGAATAGAAGAGGCGCACACGCACATACGAACACACAGTTCGCTAGCGCCTCGCGGTTCTAGCTGCATCTAGTTTCACAAAGGCACTTTGGGAAGAGTTCATAAACTGTCGTACATTGACTCGACGAACTAAGCATTTTTATCTCACGCCATCCCCCAGAAACTCATTCATCAGCTACTCTCAGGTCGTTATCTCTGCACTGTCCTCCACATTCCACAGGTTACAGAGAATGCACGAACAATATATTATTAATCAAAACCCTATGTCTTACATATATATATAAAACCATGCTCCTTTCTTTACTTTTCAAAACGGGCAATCAGTGAAAACTTTTCAGTTTTCTCTATAGGTAACAAAAGCGAGAAAACTTAAAAACTTCCTCAGCAATAATGATTTACCTAACAATAGATTCACTCTTTCCAAACCTACTCTATATGCTTTATAAAAACCTCGCAAACTCCCATTTTCAACAGCGTATTTCATCAACGCGCCGTATCTCATCGCGTTTTTTTCCCCATTGCAAAATCTCATCAAAATTTTATGCTTCCTTTATTGCGATGCGTCGAATCTGCAATAAATTGACTGCGCGGACATTTAAAACGAAAAATGTCCCTTTTAAATCAAATCACTTGGAAAATTTGCCCTAAAATCCTGGCAGTTTTGTATCTTTGTTTTATTACTTTGGATTTTCTGACCTCAGTCTGCAAAAGGCTGGAAAAGTTCGAGTATACGTAATAATGCTGTCGTGGATATTCCTTTCATTATTTGATTTCGTCTTTATTTTTATCCGTTCATATAACTACACATATACATGTACATTATACACTCACCAACATACACACAACACCCACAGCACACACACACACACACACACACACATATAATATATATATATATATATATATATATATATATATATATATATATATATATATATATATATATATATATAATATATATATATATATATACACGTTTTATGGAGAGAGAGAGAGACGAGAGAGATAGAGAGAGAGAGAGAACGAGCGAGAGAGAGAGAGAGAGGTAGAGAGAAGAGAGAGAGAGGGAGAGAGCGAGGCAATCGTACTAGTAAAGTAAATGGCCATGCATTTGTCAATCAACGAAGTCTACTCAAATTAAATTCCCAGAGGATCTGCTTTTTGTTATTAGGGATTTTCAGGGGACTTTCTTCTTATAAGTCTGATTTTCAGAGAACTTCTTTCTTACCAAGCAAGATTTTCATAGGACCTATTTCTTATAAAGCAAGATTTTCAGGACTTTCTTCTTTATAAGTCAGATTTTCAGAGCACTTCCTTCTTTGTAAGTCTCTTTTCAGAGATTTTCTTCTTTATAAGTCAGATTTTCAAAGGACTTTTTTCTTACCAAGTAATTTTTCAGATGACTTGCTCCTAATCAAGTGTGGTTTCCAGAGGACTTTTTTTCTTATTAAGTGGGTCTTGCAGTTGACCTCCTCCAGGTCATGTGGAGATTTTAGGCTGAACTGCTTTGAATTAAGTAGGGCTGGCATGTGGACTACTTCGGCTCAATAGTGACTTTCTTCAGACCTGCTTAAAACGATGTGCGACTTTCAGCTGACCTGATTAAAAGATAGTGGACTTTCAACAAATCTGGCTCAAAGGAAGTGTGACGTTCAGCCAACCTGATCTGGACCAGCTGCGACCTTGTGCTAACCAACATTCCCATCGGGAACTGACGATATGTGATGATGGCGGGGCTCGGAGGAGATTCTGGGGTTGGGGGTTGGAGGAGATGGAGAGCCCGTGGTGGTTGGCAAATGTGTCAACAGGAAACATCTCGAGACCCCCCCGCCCCACCCACCGGGCTTCTCTAGAATGTAAACTACCGAATTTGCAAGAGTTTCCCACTTGCATGATGCGATCTTATGGCTTCTTGGAGAGGGCGCTAGAGATTGCCAACCGCCGCCGCCCCCTTCCCCCATGTCTATCCCCCTCCCAACATTCCTCTCCCCCTTCCCAGGTCCCGGAAGCCATGAAAGAAGGACGTGCTGGTGAAGGCCTGTGTATTCCAGACGCTCTTCGATAACGGCCGTCGGTGGACGGTTGAAGCTAATCTGTATCGTTTAGGAGTTCCTCGTTGGACGAGTGGTTTTCGAGCTCGGGTACCAATCCGTTGGTCCGAAGTTCGATTTTCGGCTCGGCCAACACGGAACCAGAGGAATTTATTTCTGGTGATAGAAATTAATTTCTCGATATTATGTGGTTCAGATCCCACAATAAGCTGTAGGTCCCGTTGCTAGGAGACCAATTGGTTCCTAGCCACGTAAAGATATCTAATCCTTCGGACCAACCCTAGGAGAGCTGTTAATCAGCTCAGTGGTCTGATAAAACTAAGATATACTTTGTATCATTAAGGAACTGTTTGAGGAAAAAAGGATTACCATTGTTGATAAGGATTAATCAGTTTCGGTTGATTTAAATACAGGGCTCAGCTGAAGAAGGCAGAATATGAAATCATTCATTGCTTATTTCATCATCATTCAGTTATTAGGGTCATGCTTAGGTAATGGAAAGGATTCTATGGACACTTGGGCCAGACTTTTTATGTTATTACTTGAATTAAACATGTTCGTATTGCAAATACCTAATTATGTTATATATAAATGAAACATGGTCTAATTACCAATGGAAGATTTGTATAAATTAATGTAAACATTTATACATATATATTAACTTAACAATCCTTAACATCCATTATGGGATAGGTAGATGTTGCACCAATACTAAGTCCAGTGTCATGCTTGTTGATTAAGTTCTGTCTCATAGCAATGGAAAATTTTTTTGCACCTAAATATCCACAGTTCAAATCGTCATCTGTGACTGACCGCAAGTCGCGGCTCTCAGATACACAGCATAAAATAATCGCAGCCTAAAAACAAAAATAAACAAAATGCTCCGAAATTTCTTCGGCGCAATCGAGGTTTCTGTACAGCGTATAATGCTGTATGAAACTCTCGATGTGCTGTAGTATCAAACTCTCAGCTACGACCGGGCATCGCTCAGTTGCTCCTGAGAGGCGGTCGAGGGATGGTGCGTCGGCGACTCCTCCGGAATTGGAGGCGGCGATGCTAGACCCAGACGCTCGATCATGGCTAATTTTAACCTTAAATATAATAAAAAAAAATTCTGAGGCTAGAGGGTTGAAATTTGGTATGTTTGATGACTGGCGGGTGGATGATTAACATAGTAATTTGCAGCCCTCTAGCCTCAGTAGTTTTTAAGATCTGATGGCGGACAGACAAAGTGCGGACGGACAGACAAAGCCATCCCAATAATTTTCTTTTATAGAAAACTAAAACGCAATTTACATAAAGGTTAATACATCACAGTATGATATATTCCGACCTGAAATGGGAAACGATTTTTGCTTATCCACCAATATGCAATGATTTTTCGCGCTGTCTATTGTTCCCGGTGTCTCAATCTTTCATGATAATTGCTAGATTTAAATTTCAGATGTATCTGGTCTGAAGAATCTGGAATTGACAGAGAAGCAAAAGTTTTGGACAAGCGTCATAAAAAAAAAAGACTGAGGTTCATATTCTCTGCTTTTGTTTTAATTTCAATCTAGAAGGAATCCCAGACAAGTGTCATAAAGTCCGAAACGTTTTGAAAACTAAGTTATAGAGGTTTATATGAAAATTTATGTCTGAAATTATTACTTTCCCTTGTAATAGATTTATGTATTTTTGAACATAAAAAATGACGTAGGTAAGGCAGTGTTGATGAAGGTAAGCAAGAATAGAAAAAAAAACCATTAAAAATATTAAAT
>NC_087221.1:24451291-24456291 GCF_015104395.2 Macrobrachium nipponense
GCTGCAGCTCGGCGCTGATCGAAAACATCAGCAGACATCAGCGCCCTGATGGCAAAACTTCGTTCCTTGGGCTAAATGATCCGACGCCTGACACGACCGCTACATCATTTAACGAATCGTTTCAAGGCAGATGGATCTGTGCCAGTTGTCAGTGGCGATGCTTAATGGAGATAGGCTGGAATGTAGTTCAGTACAAGAGAATAGCATCGTAGTATTGGAAAATATTTGATAACTTTTCGGTACATCACGCAACGAAAAAAATTGATTTCTTAGCGTGCAGAAGACTGTCACCCCAAATATACCCGTTTTCTGTGACCTTCAGTAGACTAATAATTACCATTTGGTGGTACGCATGCGTTATTCAAGTCGTGCCTTGTCTCGGAAATCGTGTTCTTTTACTGCAGCCACTCACGATTGTTTTCTTTGTCAAACAAAGTGGGTAATACGTAAAATGAGACAGCGTAACATAAGTCATTCTATGACATTTATTTTGCAATGGATTGTGCTCGCTAATGATATTGAGAGTATCAAGTGTTAATTTCTCGTTTCAGTGTGTTGGCCGTTTAGAAGAAAGCACTCTCTGCCTAGGAAGGACTTCGTTCATAGAAAGGATTCTCTCCAGGCTTGCAGTAACATTAAAAGGGAACCATCCTTCATCCTTATTCGCTACGTGTGACGTCCGGGGCTGAATAAGGTAAGGAGGAATTGTGACTGTTTCTTTCTGTCTATTATTTTATTAGATACTTAGTTGTTTTTTATCATTGAATAAGGTAAGGAGACAACATGAAGGGTTTACCATCTTCAGTTTACTTTGTTAGATTCTTGCTTTTGTTGATGACACTGTTAGTTAACAGGTACACTTTATAAATCAGGGTTGAGAGTCCACTTCCCAGATTAATTTTACAGGTGACCTCGGTAAGGGAGCCGACGTTAGGCTACATGTGATTGTCAACGAGGGTTCACAGGTAAGGATACTCAAGTTAAGTCAGGACAGGGTAAGACAGGTTTGGTCAGATTACAAACCGAGGTCAAGGGAAGCGTTCGAATATCGGTCTGCTATTTTCGTCTAAAATCTATGAGTTCTGTTCTTATTCATTAGGAATTTTTGTTATCTAGAATTTTCTCATGATTATATACTACTTTCTCTCTTTGTGTTCCTCCTTACAAAAGACTTTGCATTTTCACCGGGAAATCCTAACTCGTTGTGCTTTGTACATCGCTTCGGAAGTGACCCGAACAGGCTGCTTTTCGTTAGTTTGAAAACGGTGTCATTAATGTCCCTATAGAAAACATACCAAGAAAAGCATATTCAAGCTAAATCGAATTCATACCGACTAAATGGCTGTCGTAATATAAGATTTATGTTTTAAATTATTAATAAACAGGTGATTCAGTTAACTAAATGACAAAAGTAGAGATGTAACAGTTTATTGACATCTCGTGACAACAAGCTTTTTTTTTTTCTTTCTTTCTTTTTCACATCTCGTGACAGAAAAGCTTTGTTTTTCACGATACGGTGAAAGCCATGAAAAATAAAATGGAAGCCATTCCAATGTTTGCGACAAAACTGACTTGAAACCGAATACAAAAATGAAAAATTAAGAAAATCTTGAAAATGAAAGGCAGTTCACGATATGCGAAGTGATTGGGCGTTGGAGTTAGTAAAGAGATTGTTTTTTTTTTTCATTTATTATTATTTAGAATGAACAAACGTACGAAAGAGTCTAAGCAATCGCTGACTTCCAAAGCAAAACACCATATCATGAGCCCATTTGGGAAAATAAACGAACATCAACTAAATTAATCTTTATACGCTTCATATAGAAAGCGTCGTCCCTAAATGTTAAGTTTTGAAGGAAAATAATATTCACATATTCTAAGGCCCTGGGGTTCCTTATGCCATCATCAAGGGTTCCGCAAGAAGTCTTGAAATAAATAGGTATTGCAAATGACGCTGATATGAATTTACACAGCTCGAATAGCAGTGGTAGATATTATATGATTTATATAAAGTAATTTATAATCTATATATATATATTATATAGTTATATTAATATATATATTATAGTATATATATAGATAGATAGATAGATAGAAATATAAAATTACTTTATATAAATCATATAATATAATATATAATATATATATATATATGCGTATATATATCTATCTATCTATCTATCTATCTATCTATCTATATATATATATATATATATATTATATATATATATATATATATATATATTACTTTATAATAAATCATATAATATCTACCACTGCTATTCGAGCTGTGTAAATTCGTATCAGCGTCATTTGCAATACCTATTTATTTCAAGACTTCTTGCGTAGCCCTTGATGATGGCATAAGGAACCCCAGGGCCTTAGAATATGTGAATATCATTTTCCTTTAAAGCTTAACATTTAGGGACGGCGCATTCTCTATGAAGCGTATAAAGATTAATTTAGTTGATGTTCGTTTATTTTCCCAAATGGGCTCATGATATGGTGTTTTGCTTTGGAAGTCAGCGATTGCTTAGACTCTTTCGTACGTTTGTTCATTCTAAATAATAATAAATGAATAACAACCACACACAGAGAGAGAGAGAGAGAGAGAGAGAGAGAGAGAGAGAGAGAGAGAGACTGTAGATAAAGGTTCCCTAGGATATGAAAAATTGTTTCAGGGGTTCCTTGAAGGTATAAAGGTTGGTAATCACTGTTATAAGCGATCATGATAACCTGCAAAAGTCCACACGATGGTATTTTTGCGATGAAAACAGACCGGCTTTGAAAATCAGCCCACTACTTTGGTTACTCAAAACTTAAAAAGATACGAAAACGCGTAGCAAGAGAAATAACAGCATAAACTCGTAAGGCCCGAAGAATTCCTATTCTGGCAGTTAGGCCTACTGGTGGCAACAATATCCCTGAATGTGAAATATTTCTAGCTTATAGACTTGACAGACGATCAAAACGAGTTGCAATTTCGTCGGCGTCAGTCATCGTCGTCCATACGTGTTTTGTAATTGAAATGTCTGTCTGTGTTCGAAAGTTCAATTTTGGACCTTCTGTTTCTTTTCTCTTTCTTTTTTCTCTTGCAATTTTTTTTTTTTTTTGTCATTACTGATCTTACTCTCACATAAAGTACTCCGTTTTCTCCCCACCCCTTTCCATTTTTTTTTCGTTGCCACTTACTCTCATGTAAAATACTGTTTATCTTTTATTTTCATTTTTTTTTTGGGGGGGGCGTTACCGAACTTACTCTTACGTAAAATACTCCGTTTATCATTTTCTTCTTATTATTATTATTTTCTTTTTGAGTTCCTGAAGTTACTCTCAAGTAAAATACTACGTTTATTTATTATTTATTTATTTTGTTTCCGTTACTGAAGTTACTCTCACGTAAAATGTTCACTTAAAATAATCCGATACTCTACATTTTTTCAAGTTACTGAACTAACTCACGTAAAATACACTGTTTCTTTTATTATTTTTTTCATTTACTTATTTATTTATTTATTTTTATTTTTCTTTGCGTTACTAAACTTACTCCACGCAAAATACACTAAGTCTATGATGAGATAAACGTTTAGCCTTTCATGATAGATATAATGTTTGTTGTTTCTCTTACAATTTTTTTATTTATTTGTTTATTTATTTTTGTATCTATTTTAGCCTAAGTGAATTTACTCTCATGTAAAATGCACTCAAGTTACAGTGCAGTCGATGGCGAGATCAATGTTTCGCTTCTCATGATATATTTAAAGTTTGTCTTATGGTTTTTCAATTTTATTTATCGGCTAAACATTTTCAATGGAAATGCACGGTACGTAGTTTTCAGTGCAGTCAATTGACATGGAATATTGTTATATTGAATACAGCATAGAAGTTGTGATAGGTGTCGGACATTTAACAAAAAGCTCACTAACAAAAATAAAATAAAATAATATAAAAAAAAACTTTGAAGCTCCGGGATTCATTTTAAGCTTGTGTTTTCCTTTAAACAATACCTTTCAATCACTTCGTCGAAGAGAGATCCAACCCTTTTTTCATTGTTTTCCATATCTTCTTTTAATCTAGGCTATGGTAAGTCGAGATATTAATTCGTCTAATATGTAGTCTTTCAGTATTATATCTATCTATCTATCTATCTATCTATCTATCTATCTATCTATCCACAAGCCTAGAGTGAATGGGGTTAGGTCGCCTCATCCTTCGGCCTCATATGATGACCTCTTTCTCTCGGTTCCGATAATAAGCTTGCTCTCTCTCTCTCTCTCTCTCTCTCTCTCTCTCTCTCTCTCTCTCTCTCTCCATTCTGAATAATTAATTCATTTACTCCCCGTGGCCCACTCAGCATTCGGCGTAATACTTTTCAGGAAACATAACGGCCTACGGGCCTTTACGTCATGGAAAAAAAATCACCAAGGAATTTAAGCAATTTCATTATCTTTCTTAGATAAACAACAGAGCAATACGTTCCCGGCGTTTAAGATTCCGAAAAGATCTAATTTTTGTCTATATATTTTTTTTTCTGGAAATGAATTGCATTCACAACGCTCTGGCATTTCGTGTTATGTGAACTGTTTTGACTTCGATAAACCTAAACCAAAATCAGCGTAAGTAAGTTATGGTTTAATAAATATATTAAGAACGCAGAGAGATCTCTGTGTTCATTATTTTCATGTTTTTATTTTGCCAGATAGAGATAGACAGACAGACGTATCAGATAGAGATGGACAGACAGACGTATCAGCACACGGATATAATACGATAAATATAGTAGAACACACTGAGATGAAATACGAGAAAATGTTTTAAGATGAAGGCATAATACATGTAAACAAAATTTGTAAGATAAAACGCACTGGGCGCATTTCAATTACATTACACAGTATGATTCCCGTACAGTAATTACAGCTTGACACAAATAAATCTGAAGCGCTAAATATAACGTATATACTTATCCCTTAAAAAAAATTATAATAAACAGAAATAATAAA
>NC_087221.1:24458791-24478791 GCF_015104395.2 Macrobrachium nipponense
AGAGGCTCCGATACGTAAACAGAAATAGTTGAGGGAAAATAAAGGAAATTTACTTGAACTTACCGTAAAAGGATTTATAGTGATAATTTACTCTAGAGGAAAGGTCGCCAGAAACTCAGCTAGGTACTTTACAGCTATTTATTTACAAGAGGCTGCTTAACAGCCAAGGTTTAAGTAAATGCAACTGGTCCCCACATGGACTAATAATATCTCTCAAGTGAATGATAGCTGGCGCAAAATGGAATGCGTAAAAGCTGGTTTCATAATCTTGGGTAATGAAACACTTGCGGGCGGAGAGACTTGACACGTGACTCAGGGAATCTGGAAAAGGATCCCAGATTAAACAAGATAAAAGAAAAAAGTTCTCTAACACTGGGGCAAAGGAACTCTAATGTTTCACTGAGGCATGCAATGACTTCATTTGTCTGGGACGATCACACAAGGGGAAGCATGTGGCCATGAGGCAGTGAGAGGAAACAAAGGGATGAGTTCTTTTGATATAGAAGTTTGAATTGGGAAAATGGGGAGTAATTAGGCACTAGGATGTAAGGGACTGGCAATATGCTGTTTCACAAGACGTACCTGGATGCCATGTTCAGTGTAGACCTTTGTAGAAAATGCGGCCTGGCTTTGTCCCAGGTCTGGGTCTCTTGGCGCGCCAGTACGCCGTTAGGCTTAAGTTTGGGAGGCTGGCTGGCTGGACATCCTTCCGAGGTCACGTCTGGAGACGACTGGGGAAGATCGCAGGTGTCTTGCCTGGGTGTTGGGGGTCAGCTTAACCCCCTACGAGCAGGGCAAATCCTGGAAACAGAACATACAGCCAGCAGAGGGTTCACAGGAAAAAGAGCTTAAGATATAGGCCTAAGAAGTACCAGTCTGCCTACATCTTCCCTTTGAGATACGTCCCTAAAGCTGACAAAAGACTATATTCTCCCCCATCCCAACAGGAAATGCTTAACTCTGGACGGCTAGCTCTGGTTTCCTGCCCAAATCAGCTGATATTTGGAGTAATACGGCTGCCGTTTTACAAAGCAAAATGATGAATTAATTACTGGGTAGACGAAAGAGATCGATAAACGTAGCAGCTCCCCCTGTTAAGAAGGCATTCACTCCCTTTTGGGTGTGAAGGTCTTGGCTTAAATAAGTTGATCGTCTCGACTACCCAGTTCTCCTACTCTAACTGAAGTTTTTAGAGCAGCGATACAGCTAACTACAGTGGCCTACCTAACTTATAGGTGGAGATGCTAAGGGTACTAACTTAATGGAGTAATGTAGTCTAGCCTAAGTAATAACTACGGGTTGTCTGTGACGACAGTCTACTCTACCCCTAGATAAGGTTACTTGAAAATTCTACTTGCTACTAACCTAATGCCCTGGTACTAAATCATTAGCCTAACCTACTCATTACAGTTAATTCGAGACGCAATCATTCCAGAGTGTTGTACGCACAGCAGCAGTTCAGCGACGGAATTGTTAAAATACATGAGGTGAGGTAATGATGCGTGAGGATGATGAGTGGTTAGTGCATTACCAGGATGGAAATGTAATGAGGTAATTATGACATTTACATGAGTGTTAGTATCACAATTTCTAGGGGTTAGAGGGTTAGTTTTCTGGCAGAGATCAGGCTGGCTACCTTCTCTGGGTAGGTGCCAGGATCATTCTGCAAATGAATGTGACACTGTACCTCGGGCACAGGTGTCAAGGAGAGCATGTGGCTTTTTTTTAATAGTATGTTAATGACGTCCCTTCTTCCTCTTCTTCTTCTTATTCCTCCAGGACCTGGCTATACCAGTCCTAGGAGTAGACGGAGGTACCGACTCTGGGGTAAGGCCAGAAATGCCGTCAGGAGCAGAGGCAGTGGTAGCCTGAGGGATTTCAGGAGAACACCCTACTTAGGTATCTGCAGCAACCATCATAGAGGAGTAACCTACTGCAGGGGAGGCCCTCACTTCAGCTGCTGCGACAGCCGTCGTAAGGGGAAAACTCCAGGCTGACTCCTGGTCGGGCAGTTCCTGGTTTTCCAGAGGAGGTATGAAGGTAAGGTCTGCCGGAGGTTCATCCTCGGGCAACAGAGGTGAGGCTGAAGAAGAATTATGGGCTGGAGATTGGCCATGGGCTGCGGTAAGCTCCATGCCTGTTGGAGGATCTCCTGGAGGAGGATCCTTGATTAGGTTAGGCGCCGGCGCTAGCTCGGGGCCAGGCGCAGAGGTCAAGTTCGGTGGTGGCTCTACGTCCAAGCTGGACGGAGCTTGGCACTGCTCAGTGCTGCCAAGTGGCACTGGCAGAGAGTTGAGGTCAGCTGGACCTGTGGCGGGTACCGGAGGTGCAATACCTCTCAGCGTGCCCTTGGAAATGGGAGACAGAGGTTCCTGTCTCTTGTGGAAGGCTAAGCCTTGTGGAAAATGGACAGTGTCCACTGCTGGTAGTCGGCAAAGGCACTTAGGGCAATTCGTAGAGTGCCCTAGTACGTTGCAGGTTTTGCAACGGAACTGTGAATGATCAATCTCCCTCCTTGGTAACGGGGGAGACTGTTGGTGGACGTACTTCCTGGAGGAAGTAGAATTTCGATTACCCCTTGCTTCGGAGTTATTTGTTGTGGGGTTAGGACCCCTAGGCTTTTTGAACGGTGAGGGAGACTTCATGTCTTGCCCTAGGAGGAGGTCATAACCTCCTGGAATGTAGCTTGCAACTGCAAGAGTACATACTTTGGAGAAACTAGGTCTGGTGACCCTTAATTGGACGGTCGGAAGGATCAGCTTGATATGGTTGATGCCTTCAATGGTTATTAAGTGACGTCTATCGATGTTAGCCCCTCGGGGGATTCGGTCTTCCCGTATCAGGGAGATTTGAGCGCCAGAGTCGTCGTAGGCTCTGACGTGGCTTGGCGGATAATGGCTTTGGAGGGGTGCGACAGTTATAGGGCCCTTAGCTGGCGGTCGTAGGGAGGAAGAATTTGTAACTGCCATTGCGATGGGAGGAATATTGCGATTAGCGTACCCTCCGTAATTTGCAGACATGTGACCCTTGTGGCCACAGTCTCGGCAGAACTTGTTCCAGAACCTCTTCCGTGGCACTGGACGGTAAGGCCGTGATGGCCCCGCAGGTTGCGAATCTGTGGAGTCACCAAGGCTGGCAGTGTGCTCTGGCACAGTTGAGGAGTCCTCTCTGGCAGTGATTTGACGTGGGGAGGTTAAGGGAACCTCCGTTGAATCACCCTCGGAAGCAAGTCCGGGGTTAACTGGTGGGCTTACCTCTTCCAAAGTGGAGTAGGTAGGCGGTAAGATGGTAAAAGGCTGGCAGGATGCGGCAGGAATTTCTATCTCGGGCACTGGACCAGGACCAGGCTCACAAATAGAAAAGATGTCAGGCTGACAAGAGACGGCGGGACTAAGAGAGACAGTGGGTGCAGGGCTGGAAGCTGGCAGAGTGGCTGGAGCTAAGATACTCTCCTTACGGGCCTTCTCCCGCTTGATTTCGAGTTCCTTGAGAGCTAGCTCATGCTTTCTCTCTTCTTCACGTGCCTTCCTTTCTGCTTCTCTTTCTTTCTTTTCTTGTAGGCGCGCGGCATCCTGCTGCGCCGTTATCCACTGGTCAAGTGCTGGTCCAGTGTAACCGGCCTCCTTGCCCAGAGTTATGAGGATTCGGAGCTTCTCTAGCTCTATGGCAAAGAAGTCGCGGGAAGCAGGGGAAGACATTTCCCTTAGGCTGCAGTAGAGGCTCAGATGAAAATGAAAATCATGGCCAGGAAGGGTACTGAATGGAATGGGAGTGCCTACTGTGTAACGTGGCACTCACTTGGAAATTGGTTCTGCAATGGTAGTGAAAAAGTCTGAAAAGAGTGGGTGCTCTGTGGCACTTGGGAAGTGTCCCGTAAGTTGGTGGCACTTCTGGAATGGCACCTTCTAATGAGGCGGAGAATCAAATAAGAGTGTGCGGCATACGTCACACTTAAGGGCGTTCCTCACTTGGGAGACGCTGGAATGGGCTACCTGTAGGTCTAATACAGGTGCACGGCACTTTCAGGAGGCGTTCCTTTTGGGACAGCACTAGTAGTGCTGGGGTTGCGGCACTTCGGGAGGCGTTCCCTTGATTGGGTGATCCGGATAGCGGATTCACTAATGGACTGGGCGTTCCGTAAGGACGGACACGCAGGTTTGACAGCACTTAGGGCTGGTTCCCTTGTTGAGTGTTCCGAAGGATCACTGACCCTTGTACATGGACACACTAATTACTTGGGCGTTCCGTAAGGACGGACACGCAGGTAGTATGGCTACCTGTACGGCCTGTACAGGTGCAATGGCACTAATGAGGAGGCGTTCCTTTTGGACAGCACTAGTAGTGCTGGTATTGAGGCACTTCGGGAGGTGTTCCCTTGGAGTGGTCCGAAGGATCACTGATCCTCGTACATGGACACACTAAAGAATAGGGCGTTCCGTAGGACAGACACGCAGGTAAAGGGCTGCCTGTACGTCTGTACAGGTGCGCGGCACTTCAGGAGGCGTTCCTTTGATTGGGGCACTGGTATCGTGCTGGTGTGTCCCGTCAGACGACACTACATGCAGTATGCTCAAGTATACTGAAGAGAAATGGTACTCTGTTCGGGGCAGAGTGTAATGGTGGAGGAGAGAAAGTAAAAGGTGGGAGTACTTCAGCAGCCAGTCGTTGGACAGTGTCAAGAATTAGTGGCACTGTAAAATGGTAAGACCTGACGTGCACTGGTGGTGGCCAGTCCTAAACTGGTAGGCTTCCTTGTCTGGAAGTAATGAATTTGCGTGGCACACTGTGCGGTTTGTGCTTGCGGTATACGCAAGTCTTTTGGGATAAAAAATGAAAAGACCACTCGGGCAACGACAGGTAATGGTAATTTGAAAATGCTCAGTCCTTTGCTGAAGTACTTGTTAATGAAACAAATGCTTGCAAACTGCAATGGACACAGGCGCGTATGTATCACGCTCAGTGTAAAGAAAGACACAAGAGACTAAAATAATGTTAATTCTGCATGCTATAAGTAATGGGCGTAGTACTCTTGGCTTCGTGAATAATGGGTTCTCTCTCTCTCTCTCTCTCTCGGAGAGGGTGAAAATGATATATGAAAAAACTCCCTTGTATTGAATTGAACTAATAATGTTAGTTTAATATGACGCAACTTGCATTAAATGATTTACTTACGTTAACGTTTAATGAAAGAATTGCTTTTGAATATGTTTTATGAAAATGATAACGCGCTAGCGATGAACGATTTTTACGTTACTGGTAGCGGTTTGTGCTTATGAAATGATTTGCGTTTACATATGAATTTTACAAAAACGCGTTTTATGTTAACAATTCTTGTGATTTACTCTTTGAAGATTTACGTTAACTTTACGTAAGTTTACTAGGTCCCTGTGAACAGGGAAATGATGGTAAGGATTTTAAAATGAAATGTTAGCAAACATTTGTAAAAGAGGTTACGTTAAGTCCGAAGTGAAATGAAACTCTCGCTCAGCAAGCGAGTGAGCGATACGACGTGAAACGTGTGAGCGGGCTAGCAGAGCGGTGTTCACAGCGTGTCGTTCAAACAGCTGATTTCTGTAAAAGCAAAAACGATTTACAGCACGAATTCTAATTTCTTATTCAAAGCGAATTACGTTAATTTCTCTGGCAGAACGATAGATACTAGTACTGAGATTAATATTATTTACGTTAAACTTTCAAGACTTACGTTACTTTGCTTAAATCGTTGAGATAATGCTTAAAGGGATAAAAAATATGGCTACAGCTTTGTGAGAGACGAAGGTTGGCTGCAGGCCTGAGAGAGCGCCTGCGTCCAGCTGACGAGAGCTGGCTGGCTAAGCGGTTACCAACACTTGGAATGAAAACTAAGTTAAAATGAATTCCCCTAACCTATCACAGACAAAAGAATTGTACACTTCTTTTGCCGTAACTATTAGTAGAACACTCCTAACTAGCTAGGCTTTCTTACACAACAATAAACCCTGGCAAAGCACTTCCTAGTTTGATCTGGTACTTTCTGGCATCTATCTAACACGCTCTCGTGTCTCGTCAGACGAGGACACAAAGTAACAGAGAATTCGCGGGGCAAATTGTTTGCTTGCCGCTAAAATTAAGCTCTGGCGCTTTCGCTGTTACAATAATAATATTTCTACTTACACTCTTTTAAACACTTCGTAATAAAAATACTTAAACGTACCTTCAGCTAACATTTCTTATAGAATAATCATATTAAATGAATGGTATACCTTACTGTGAGCCAGTGTGTGTCTTCCGCTGCTTTGAAAAACATTTACATTCGTTTTACAAGGGATAACGCGATTTACAAGTTTTTTTTTAAGCAAGCTAGGTTCGAATCCTTGGCGAGGTCGACATTTTTACGTATGAGCCCGGCCTTGAGAGAGGCTCCGATACGTAAACAGAAATAGTTGAGGGAAAATAAAGGAAATTTACTTGAACTTACCGTAAGAGGATTTATAGTGATAATTTACTCTAGAGGAAAGGTCGCCAGAAACTCAGCTAGGTACTTTACAGCTATTTATTTACAAGAGGCTGCTTAACAGCCAAGGTTTAAGTAAATGCAACTGGTCCCCACATGGACTAATAATATCTCTCAAGTGAATGATAGCTGGCGCAAAATGGAATTCGTAAAAGCTGGTTTCATAATCTTGGGTAATGCAACACTTGTCTGGGACGATCACACTAGGGGAAGCATGTGACCATGAGGCAGTGAGAACAAAGGGATGAGTTCTTTTGATATAGAAGTTTGAATTGGGAAAATGGGGAGTAATTAGGCACTAGGATGTAAGGGACTGGCAATATGCTGTTTCACAAGACGTACCTGGATGCCATGTTCAGTGTAGACCTTTGTAGAAAATGCGGCCTGGCTTTGTCCCAGGTCTGGGTCTCTTGGCGCGCCAGTACGCCGTTAGGCTTAAGTTTGGGAGGCTGGCTGGCTGGACATCCGTCCGAGGTCACGTCTGGAGACGACTGGGGAAGATCGCAGGTGTCTTGCCTGGGTGTTGGGGGTCAGCTTAACCCCCCACGAGCAGGGCAAATCCTGGAAACAGAACATACAGCCAGCAGAGGGTTCACAGGAAAAAGAGCTTAAGATATAGGCCTAAGAAGTACCAGTCTGCCTACATCCTTCCCTTTGAGATACGTCCCTAAAGCTGACAAAAGACTATATTCTCCCCATCCCAACATGGAAATGCTTAACTCTGGACGGCTAGCTCTGGTTTCCTGCCCAAACCAGCTGATATTTGGAGTAATATGGCTGCCGTTTTACAAAGCAAAATAATGAATTAATTACTGGGTAGACGAAAGAGATCGATAAAACGTAACAATATATATATATATATATATATATATATATATATATATATATATATATATATATATATATATATATATTATATTACACCCATTTAAGGCAAAACGCATTATCCAGCATCTGAGAGCTTTTCTTTATTACATGTTATAATCATTTAGCACAAACAGAACACTGAAACTAGAATTACTCTGCTATATATATACTGTTGTTCATACGAATGATAACTATACTATTCACTCGGATATCAAATTATCAAAGACACTTTCACTGGCTTCAGCATACCGAGTTAATCTCCAATGTGATGTTCCTTATCTTAACGGGGGCCTACTTTACATAACATTATAGCTCGACGCCTTTGCTTGATATATGCAGCCAAGCTCAATTAACTCCTCAAGCAATTGCTTGAGAGTTGTCGTGATGCAACTAATGTATCTTCCATGTACCCCGTTTACGTAACGCACGTGGGTAGCAAAGCAGACTAAATTGAGTAACAACATTCATCACAGTAAGAGAAGCAATACTCACACATCTGCCGTGTATAGAGAGCGAGTGTCGGAGCAGCTGCAGAATAAGGGATGTCAGACAGTGTAGAATAAGACTGAACATAAAAGCATGGAAAACAATATTCATGCATCTTAGTATATGAGTAAAATATCATGTAGAGAAAAAGGTGGAAATAAAAGAGGGGAAATGAGCATTCACAGAACATCATCATCTTTAAATCTATATCTATATAACATATATATATATATATATATATATATATATATATATATATAATATATATTGTATATCTATATAGTATATATATAAACGCATGCATACATTCATGCATACATACATACATACATACATACATACATACATACATACATACATATAAAGCACGATAGCATGGTAAAGCGAAGGAAAACGGAAAAGATAAACAATTCTTAACTCTGAAGATAGAATTAATTCAGTCACCTGTCATCATGTGCATGGAATTTTTTAGATTAAGAATAGCGACACTTCTGTCCTCGTTTGGACATCAGTTGCAGTTTTGTATTCAGTGATTTCATAATCCCGGGAAGTTTTAATAATTCTTTTAAATGCTAAATGGTTGTGGTTTGTTTGGTGATGTATAAAAAGAATAACAATATCGGTGATATAATTTTTCCTTTGTTATAAAGCTTTAAGCGTTAGTGCAACGTTGACATTAAAGTAAATCAAATGTCTCTCGGCAATAGATATAGGAACAAAACTATTTTATTTAAATGTCTCCCAGTAATAGATATAGGAACAAAACTATTCTATTTGAATGTCTCCCCAGTAATAGATATAAGAACAAAACTATTTTATTTAAATGTCTCCCAGGTATTAAAGATAATAGGAACAAAAACCCCTATTTTATTTGGAAATGTCCTCCCAGTAATAGATATAGGAACAAAACTATTTTATTTAAATGTCTCCCAGTAATAGATATAGGAACAAAACTATTTTATTTGAATGTCTCCCCAGTAATAGATATAGGAACAAAACTATTTTATTTAAATGTCTCCCAGTAATAGATATAGGAACAAAACTATTCTTGTTTATATATTTAAATATCTCCCTCCGAGTAATCAAGATATAGGAACAAAACATATTTTACTGTCATTAGAATGCTCCCACAATAATAGATATAGGAACAAAACGTTCTATTTTATTTAAATATCTCCCAGTAATAGAATAATTAGGATTTTTTTTTATTTTTCAAAAACGATTGGATTTGGATTTTAAATTGTCTTCACCCAGCTAACTAGATATAGGAACAAAACTATTTAACGTTGTTTTAAATTTGAAAATCCCAGTAATAGATTTTCATTAGGACAAAAACTATTTTATTCAAATGTCTCCCCAGTAATAGATATAGGAGCAAAACTAGTTTATTCGAATGTCTCCCAAGTAATAGATATAGGAACAAAACTATTTTATTTGAATGTCTCCCCAGTCTTTACCTTACAGACCTTACATCTTGTTCGGGTTGCCCTAGGTCGCTCAGTGTGAGGCACCTCTAATGTCTACCAGAGAGTTGTTAGTGCATCTTCCGGTATATTTTGCATCTTCCAATCTTGGATGGTCTGGGATGCAGCTTAGATATTTGTCGAGCTTATTCTTAAACACATCTACGCTCACTCCTGATATATTCCTCAGATGAGCTGGCAACGCATTGAATAGACGCTGCATTGTCGATGCTGTTGCATGGTGGATTAATGTCCTGTGTGCTTTCCTTATTTTTTCTGGTATAGTTTTGGGCACTATTAATCTACCTCTGCTTGATATTTTTAGCTCCATGATGTTTTCGGCAATTCCTTCTATCTGTTTCCATGCCTGAATTATCATGTAACGTTCTCTTCTCCTTTCTAGACTATATAATTTTAAGGATTGCAGTCTTTCCCAGTAGTTCAGATCCTTAACTTCTTCTATTCTAGCTGTAAAGGACCTTTGTACACTCTCTATTTGTGCAATATCCTTTTGATAGTGTGGGTACCATATCATATTGTGATATTCAAGTGGACTACGAACATATGTTTTATAAAGCATAATCATGTGTTCAGCTTTTCTTGTTTTGAAGTGCCCTAACAACATTCCCAATATTGCTTAACATTTTGCCAATAGAATTGCTATTTGATCATTGCATAACATGTTCCTATTCAACATCACACCAAGGTCTTTAACTGCTTCCTTATTTGTGATTGTCTCATTATTAGGTCCCCTATATGCATATAGCTTTCCTTCTCTGTCTCCATAATTTATTGATTCAAATTTATCAGAGTTAAATACCATCCTATTTACCTCTGCCCAATCATATATTTTGTTAGGGTCTCTTTGTAGCACGTTCCTATCTTCATCACAAGTAATGTCTCTACTTATTCTTGTGTCATCAGCGAAACTACTCACTACCGAGTCCTTAACATTACTGTCTATGTCTGCAATTATAATAACAAACAGTAATGCAGCTAACACCGTACCTTGTGGCACACTGGATATTACCTTAGCTTCATCCGATTTCTCATCATTTGTAATAACTATCTGTTTGCTGTTGTGCAAAAATTTTTTAACCATCTTCCTACTTTATCCACTATATTATGTTTTCTAATTTTCTTCGCTAATATATTATGACCTACCTTGTCAAAAACTTTTGCAAAGTCTAGATAAACCACATCTGTTTCATTTCCACTTCATATTTTTGTATATGTTTTCATGGTGGACTAACAGTTAGGTTTGTGTACTTTTTCCGGGTACAAAACCATGTTGTCCTATATTAAACAAATAATTTTTTATTAAATGTTTCATAACATTTTTCTTCATTACCATTTCATACACTTACATAATATGTGATGTTAGACTCACAGGCCTATAATTACTTGCCTCTAGTCTTGATCCACTTTTGAAAGTAGGAGTAATATATGCTAATTTGTGCTCATCATAAATCTTGCCTGTATCTACACTTTGTCTTAATATTGCAAGTGGTTTTGCGATAGAATGAACTACTTTCTTTAACAAAATAGCAGGGACACCATCAGGCCCAGCTGCAGCTCCATTTTTAATTTCATTAATAGCCTGCACAATAACAGCTTCATTAATATCTACGTCTGCTAAATATTCAATATTTTCATCCCTTACTTCTGTATCATTATCTTCATTATCAATTCTAGGGGCGAATTCTCTCTTATATCTTTCTGCCAATATGTTGCATATTTCCTTTTTTTCATTCGTTAAAATCCCTTAAATTCTTAGAGGGCCTATTTCTATTCTTCTTTTATTCATCTTTTTTCCCATAGGAGTACAATAGTTTGGGGTTTTGCTTGATATTTACTAGGGTTTTTTCTTCCAAGTCCCATTTTTCATTTTCTTTTCATTGTATAATCTTTTGTTCTGCATTTTCTATCTTACTTTTTAGTTCGATCACTTTCCATGCATTTTTTTTCTTTTGCAAGACCTTTTGTCCACTTTCTGATTTTCTGGAACAAGATCCTTCTGTTTCTTGATATGCATGACTGATGTTTACTTTTCTTCTTCGGTATATATTTATCCACTATTTTCTCTAATATCTTATATATGTCCGTATTTACCTTTATATCATCACTTACGAAAATCTTATCCCAATCTTTGTTTAATTCTTCATTTATTTCTGACCATTTTATATTTTTACTGTAGAAGTTGTATTTTCCATATCCTTCCCACTTTTTCATTTCTTGCTTATCTCTATTTTCACTTGCCTTGGAATGGACTGTTATTTCTATGACATTATGGTCTGAAATACTCGCATTATAAACTATTATTTCTTTAACATAATTCACCTCGTTCACAAATACTAGGTCTAAAGTATTTTCCTTTCTTGTTGGCAGGTGATTTATTTGTTGAATGTTGTATTCTAGTAGCCATATCTAATAGCTTTTTCGAATTGCCTCTTATCTTCTGCACTACTATTACTCTATTTTTTATATGTATAAATACAACTACAATCTCCTATTTGTTCTTTCCAGTCTACGAAAGGAAAGTTATAGTCTCCGGATAGGAGAATAGTCCAGTCCTTGTGATTTCTACATATATCATGCAATTTTTCTATTATTGTGTCAAACTCTTTAGTATTAGGGGTCTATATACTACTATGTTCATTAATTTTTCAGATTCAAATTCTACCGCTATTAGTTCACATTCTGAGTTACTATATTTCTCATATATTTTTCCTTGTTTTTTATCTGATCTATAAGTTTGGAACCCTTTTATTTGATCGTCATTACCAGTCTCTCGGGAATACCAGGTTTCACTTATATTCATTATATCTATTTTCTTTTCAATTTGGGTTAGTTCTTCTAAGCACTCTATTTTTCTTTTTTGAGTTACTCGTAACTAAACCCTGCGCATTCGTCACTATGATGG
The DNA here is from genome assembly GCF_015104395.2 of Macrobrachium nipponense. Classification (NCBI taxonomy): domain Eukaryota; kingdom Metazoa; phylum Arthropoda; class Malacostraca; order Decapoda; family Palaemonidae; genus Macrobrachium; species Macrobrachium nipponense. The sequence continues at coordinate 24,471,024 of NC_087221.1, forward strand.
TTTGCGTGTTATCTCCTTCATTTAATATGAGTAATAATAAGGATTTTCCCATGTCTCTTTCCTGTTCTGGTATGTTGTTCTTTTCTTCATTTCCAGAAATTCTGACATTAAAAATTCAACTTTTCCAAAATATTTGTGTCTGAATCTGCAATTTTCTCAGTATCTGCAATATCCCCTAGCATCGTACATGCAGTATTTATCACTTGAGCTATAGTATCTTGGAGCTGATGCTTGGAAATTCTTTGCTGGCACTCCATATCGCGGTGATGGCTTCCTTTTTTCCTTCACCTGATATTCTGTGTTTCTCTCTTTATTTGTTTCGTTCTTATTTTGGATTTTATTATTTAACTGATTATTTAATTGATTTTGATTCATGGCTAGAGGGTGCATATATTTACAATTTTTGTCGAACTTACATCCTTTTCCTTCTTTTAGGTTTTTGCATATTTGTGGATGTAGATCTCTGCAATCATCCTCATAGCCGTCTAGGTATGCACATTTACCATAGATTTCATAATTGTGACATAAGTTGGAATGTTTGTAGTAACATCTTTCTCCGAATCTGCAATTCCCTCTTTTCAAAAGGGTGCAGACTTTGTCTTTCTTGTCTATTTTTTCCTCTTTCCCATCAGTGTGGAGATCTGGGTAGAGCCTCTTCGCGATTTTATTTTGTGTTGTCATGTCGTAATTTAGGAACAAAACTGTTATTCGAATGTCTCCCAGAAATAGATATAAAAAAAAACTATTTTGTCTTACATTCTTCTTACTGTTATAAAAATATTAACATTGAACACATACAGTACGGCTCAGAAAAAAATAGATATTTTTCCGGACTGAATATAAAGAAGTAGCCTTTTCAGTAATGTTACATTGCAGGGTTCACATGATCATACAGTTCTTTGAATTAAAAATCCTGAATATTTTCAATACTCTCTCTCTCTCTCTCTCTCTCTCTCTCTCTGCATGTATGCGTGTGTTTGTAACTCTCTTGATGGACACAGACATTCCCTGTCTGTGATACTGCAGAATTTGGTCGTTTTGTCGTGTACAAGGACTCTCTCTCTCTCTCTCTCTCTCTCTCTCTCTCTCTCTCTCTCTCTCTCTCTCTCCTCGACATGAACCTTCGCTTTTATGACTTGAAATTTCCAAACTCGTATTCTGGGAAGCCAAGCGATCGCTTCCACACACAGAGAGAGAGAGGAGAGAGAGAGAGAGTTTTTCCTTCCTAGTTTTTTGGGGGGCCTTTTTTTTTTTTTTTTTTTTTTTTTTTTACGACGACGGGAGCGAATATCCAAGATTCAATTTCCAGTGTCCGTGACACTTATTGCTATGGAAGAGAACTCAAGGTATTGTTTTTATTATTTGTTTTGTATTATTTTTGTTTCTCTTTATGATGAGTCGGTGTTCTTGTCTTGCGTTTTATCGTTTCGCGAATTTTGGCGTGATGCGCATCCAGTTTTCAAGCATGGCAAAGATGTATTGCGAGAGAGAGAGAGAGAGAGAGAGAGAGAGAGAGAGAGAGAGAGAGAGAGAGAGAGAGAGAGAGAGAGAGAGAGAGAGAGAGAGATTGTTTTGCTGACTGGATTGACTAATATTCATTCATTCAAGTTCACCTTCTGATTCATTAAAGCTCCCTAAAGATCAAATTTCGCTTTTATCATTTGTTTATGTTTTTTTTTTCACTATTCATGAAAAGTGACGTTGAATTTTTAAATGTTGAGAGTTTAACCAGTTGCCATGTTAATTATAAAAGCCACATTATATTTAAGTGATAGTTACGCACATATATCCCATTTATTCAGAGTGACAGGTGTGTGTACTCGACTGTTCATGATGTAATAAAAAAGGAAATTTGCTAAAGAAATAAAGTACTTTTTGGAGAAGTAAACGCACAGTGTTAGTGTTTCGAATATGTGACTCTTGGCAACGATTTCTGCGGTAGTTTCAAGAAGTTCTTGAAGGCAGCTGCTTCTTTTATTTTCTGAAATTTCCACGATCATTAAGAGTAGAAACAGAAGGCAGTTGCCATGGAAGCAGTTGTTTACATGCAGGAACATCCTGACCAATGATCCTTAAGTGGTATATAAAAATAACAAGATTTTTATACGTTTCATCTCCGTTGATATTTTACTTTTGAAAAGTTATTTAGTCGCTCCACTGATCTTTCACTCATTAAAAAAGCACGGATAATTATAAAAAGAAAAAGGGAAGTGAAATTAGCTAAATTGTAATAACATCAAACTTTTTTTTTTCTTTTAAGTTGCCGCTCTTAAGAAGGTGGTTGCCATGGAAACCAATGTTTACTTCTGGGGACAACATGGCCAAGGATTCTAGAGATGTATTTGGAAAAAATATGAAAATCTTGTTAATATCGAGTCGGCAATTGCTTAAATGAATTCCAAATATCCTTTATTAAAGTTAACTGTAATCAGTAATTGCGAAATGAATAAGTATTACACAGAACAAAGCAGATTATGAGAGCTGCTAAAATAGAGTTTTCTCAGCGAAAATCAAATTCACGAGATGCGATAGACTCCTAGAATTGATAAAACTGAGGAGTTGAAGATTTTACGACATCGTCGAAAGTCCCTGTTTTATGGAGCCAGAGAAAACTTACAATTTATGATGTCATGAAAATTCCAGGTTTTTATGTCAAGGACTGAACAGCCGGAAAGCAAGTATATACTGGCATCCATTTGAGGGAAAATATATTTTTTTTATTGTTGTTCGAGTTATGTGGCTGTTAATGTTGCCTGTTCTTTTAATTTCCTTTTTTATTAATAAAATTAATCTATTTTTTATGTCTTTCCATAAGTTTACTTTATTTTTATTTTACCAAATTGTATAAACCTTACGGCTGATATTTTTTCATTTTGCTTTTCAAATATCGTTTCACTTTTGCATTTTCTGTAACGTTTCGAATAATTTAACTGACAAGTTTTTTTCATTAATTTTATGTCCCTTCTGAACAAAGACTCAGAAGGACTTCGTAAAAATGTATTTATAATGAACGAGACAAAAAAGGGAAATCAAGTCTTGTAGCCTTATCTGTAAGAGTCCTTACAAATTTTATACATAGCTGGAATTTGCGTTCGAAAATCGTATCTTGGATCTTAAACGTGAACATCAATTCGATAAATCCTCTTGTAGGATTTCTTCATTAGAATGGATTACCAAGACTCTTTACTTTCTTTTCAATTTTTTCATTCCTAACAAGCTTTGAAAGTTTGGTACCATCAAGACTACAACAACTTATTATGTAATTTTGTTCTTAAAGACCACGCTCAATATTTTCTTTATTTCCTTTTTATTATTTTTATTTTTTATTGACCCAAGACGACTGGAAGAAGTTGGTACCTAACGAATGAAATTTTGATATGTTTTCCTTCGCCTGCTTTAAATATTGGATCAGTGGCATGAAACAATTGGCTTACGATGTACTTGAACGTATTTATATGGATTTACTCCATCGGTCGAGTGATTGAATCATAATTTCACTCTCGAATGAAGATGAAGTGAGCATTCGTATGTTTGCGTTTGTGTGTGCGCGCGCGCATGTGTGTGTGTATGTTTGTGTGCATAAAAGAGGATGAGAGAAAGCGTGAGTACTCTGGAAATGCTTTTGAAAACCAATAATTAAGAGAAGCTTTGGAACGAGAGAGAGAGAGAGAGAGAGAGAGAGAGAGAGAGAGAGAGGCGGACGATTTCGCCGGGCAAAAACTAAAAAAAAATGTAAACATACAGAATACTTCCCTCGCGTGAGGACAAACGAAAGTAAAGAGATTCCTTTAAACTGACAGCCAACCATCCAGCCAACCACCCAACCAAACAGACAGACAGATAGACAGACAGGAAAACACAAAGTTAAAAGAAATCCCTTCCTAGGAGAAAACGAGTAAGGCGTTTTATAGGATTGAAATATGTCAAAACTTTTGGTGCAAATGACATTCAAAATCCACATAGTACAGCGCTGGTAGCTCCCGGGGAGAGGAGAGGAATTCCATTGAGGAGGCAGTTTTTAAACAAACTTGGGAATTGGAAAAGTTATAACCCGCTGGATACATTCTGGCAGAAATATATCTTCGGTATCAGAGGCTCTCTTCCTGAGGGCCGTTGCAGTAATCATTACGGGGAAGTCGAATTAAGAGGGATGGAAACAGTAATTAAGGAGTAGCTAATGATAATTGTACAATGAATCAGACCGACTTTACTTAGACATTTTTTGGGGATCAAAATATCCGCGAAAAAAGACGAAATGGTTAGACTGCAGTTAAATCAAGGGGGCAATGAGCGAAAAAGTAAATTAATGTTAATAAAAGTTAACATTACTCAGCTTCTTTTAATAACAAAATTTCTGCGGCTATGAAGTGGATGCATGGGAGTTGTTAAAAATGATTTTTTAACAGTAGAACTTAGAAGAGAATAATAAACGGAAAATTGATTAAGTGATGGTTATGATACTGAATTAATCATGCATACTTCATCTACTATGATAAAAGATATTTTTTTCACCACAGATACTAAACCATGTTATTAATGCAAAACAAAATAAGAAAGGTAACTAGCATTGTGATGTGAGACTAAAAACTATTTTCACTGTAATGAATAGTTACTGCTCTTAAATGAACAGATCATAACATAATGGTTCTGATAAAAAGTGAATAATTTTCTCCAGAAGAGCAACTTCTGAGAAAGCAAGTACTGAAAAATATTTATTTGGGGTAAAAAAAATTATATTTAGCTGAAAAAGAATAATCATGACTGAATGGTGGCAAGAAAAGTAGTTGTTTCTACTGTAAAAAAAAATATAATTGCAATATTAAGATACTAAACAATAAAAATCTTCATGACACTAAAAGAATTGCCACGCTGCTCGGGCACATCGCTGGTGTAACGCTTATTACCAGATATAAATCAATCACTAGGAATGAGACAAAAGTAAATCTTGCTTGAAAGTAAGAGGTGAAAATGGCTGCCGCTTTAATGACCATTCCAGTCATGATATTGTTGTGATATACAAATTATTTAATGGAAAATGTAGAGTGTCCACCTACTAAACCGCATACACAAATATATATATATATATATATATATATATATATATATATATATATATATATATATATATATATATATCATACATACATACATACATACATACGCACGCACACACACACACACACACACACATATATATATATATATATATATATATATATATATATATATATATATAGACATATATATAATATATATATATATATATAGATATATATTAAACATTGGAGATTTTTACTGATTTTGTGAGTTGCTGTAATATCAGAGCTTGAGAGAACATTTTTGGGCCTGGGCTTGTTACGTGATTTTTTTTCTTGGGCTCATTATCTTTTTTCTTTTCTTTTTTGTGGGAACATTAGAGTTTGAAATGTGTGTGCAGAAGTCCGTGGAGTTATAGTGAGTTCTGACTGTGTGTGCTGATGAGTGAGTTTGGATCATTGAGTTAGAGAACTTGATATTTTTTTCTCTTTGCGAGTTGTGATGATGACTTATGATTTAGTGGTCATATTAAATGGAGTTAATTGGGAGATGTTCAGTTGGTATTTCTGAATTTTTGAGGTCATTTTTTGATAGAAGTAGTATGTCTGGGGTTAATTTTCTTTTTTGATTGACCGATGACTTGACTGACATACTAACACACCAAAAAAGTCGTTCCCGACGCTAGCAAGACGCCCACCAGCCGTGCAGAGATTGCTGTCGTTCATCCAGGGTGATTACGAGAGTTTCTACAAGTCTACAGAGTTCTACAGCATTTTTTGTCTACAAAGCCGTTAGAAGTTACAGTTAGGGAGGCATTCCGTCTTCCTACAGCGTGCAACAGTCTGTTCTGGAAGTTGCATACAAGCAAAGAGGGATATTCAAGAATCCAAAATGAGAGAAAATTCTAGTGTTATTTGAGATGAAGCGTGATAAGACTTTACTTTATAATGCCAGAAGACGTGCAGTTACTACTTATATTTTTTTTTTTAAGCCGGCCAATGTTTTCTTATATGTATGAGCTCTTTTGTTAGACCATTTGCTAGGTGGGAGCTAGCAATTTAGCGTGGCCGAGCTCTGTGAGTCCTAGGGTTATAATTAATTATATATTTAAATAGCATAATGTGATGTGCTGTGACCTTTTTGGAATGCGGAGAACAGAGCCGAAGCAACGACCCGAGAAAAGCTGATAAATGATTTCTGTGATGGCGTGATTCAAAAAGGGCATAGGTAAACGGGTCAACGTTCGTCCTGTAGTTATGTGAGTTCATGGGGGGTTTGAACAAAGTGCCTTTGAGAAACTGGTTGTAGCCAGTAATATGAGGCGTTGTCGAAGTGTGCATTCATATGTGCGTGTGCACCTCTTCCTTTGATAATGGCGTCTTTAACCAAGTCTATGGGAAGACTTGCACAGAGATCCGAGGGAGAAAGGCAGAGCCACAATGGCAGATGCCAAAGAGTTTTTGTTTATCAGTGAGTGAGAATCCTGGTTGGCAATGGGTAAGTGTACATTACTTAAGCCAAAAGGAATGGCTTGTTACACATTGTAAGAATGTTTAATCTTTAACTTTGTCTTTAAACTTATGTGTGCTAACGAATGTGTTTCTCGTGTCTTTGAAACAGACGATTCTGGTGAGGGAATTGAGTGTTCTGGCAAAGGGGGGACCGAGAGTCCTAGGGGGACAGAGAGTCCCGTATGGGAGAATAGACAATTGGTGTGACAAATTACTGTTTTAGACATTTTAATGTTGGGGGGTTAACTGAGTTAAGTTAGTCAGTGAGACTTGGATTATTATCTTTCTATTGTTAAATAAATAGTAATTTTTTATATAACTTTGACTCTCATTTTGATTACCTGTTAGAATGGAGAGAAAGAGGTGGAGAGAGAGAGAGATTGTGAGAGAGAGAGAGAGAGGGATCGCTTGGAGAGAGGAGAGAGAGAGAGAGAGAGAGAGAGAGAGAGAGAGAGAGGTCACGAGCCGTTGGTTGCTTGTAGAGAGAGAGAGAGAGAGAGATTGTGTATCGGTTTGCCTGACGCTCGGGGTTCCACGTTTACCAAAAATCAATAACGAGATTAATATCTGCGTTAACATATATATATATATATATATATATATATATATATATATATATATATATATATATTTATATATATATATATAATGAAAAGGACCCATAAAAACACCGAAACGTAGAAAGTAAATACTATATATTTCAGAGCCCAAAGCTGTCTCCCTCATCAGTTTGGTTTCTGAGATATATGGTATTTACTTTCTACATTTTGCGCTTTTTTTGGGCTTCATCATAATATAATTTATATATATATATATATATATATATATATATATATAGTAATATATATATATATATATATACTATATATATATATATATATATATATATATATATATATATATATATATATATATATATTAATATATATATAAATGGATATATATATATCTATATATATATATATATATATATATACATATATTATGAGATTATAATAATATATATAAATTATATAATATATATATATTATATATATATAGATAACATATATTATATATATTATATATAAAGGATATATATATATATATATATATATATATATATGTGTGTGTGTGTGTGTGTGTGTGTGTGTGTGTGCGCGTGTGTGTGAGCGCGCATCGAGTAACATGACCTTTTCTCTAAACCTTAATCCACTAAGATCTTGTCGTTCGAGCCAGGG
>NC_087221.1:24483791-24486291 GCF_015104395.2 Macrobrachium nipponense
GCAAGATTTTTTGAATAACTTAATCCATCGTGACTGCCAGTGCACAAAATAATGTTGAAGAAGTACTGCCCAGTAATGTTGCTTCGGAATTTCGATCCTGCCAATGGACATTGCAATGGAATGAGGTACACCGTTATGGAGCTAAACTCCTACGTCATCGAAGCAGTGATAGCAACGGGCCCTCACACCGGCAAACGTCTGTTCATCCCCCGGATTCCTCTGATGCCTTTGGATAACCAGTTTCCGTTCCAGTTACGGCGCAGGCAGTTTCCCATCAACCTGGCCTTCTCATTCACTGCAAACAAGTCGCAGGGCCAGACTTTGGATCGTGTTGGTGTGTTTCTGCCGCCACACATGTTCACGCATGGCCAACTGTATGTGGCGATGAGCAGAGCAATTGACTCTGCCAACTTGAAATTAAGTTGTGGACAAACTAATAATATTGTGTACAAAGAGGTTCTGTAGGTAGTAAAAAAATCGCCCTTATTTTAATATTGTTGAACAAATAGAACATATAAATTTTCACTTCCGCACCCGTATTTTATAAGTTTGCTAATAATAATAATAATAATAATAATAATAATAATAATAATAATAATAATAATAATGTTAATAATAATATTTGTTTAGGTACTGTCCAAAGAATTCAGGGTAACAAACTTTCTGATAAAGACACGTGTGCAAACACATGCATGCACACACACATTCACACACACACACACACAAAAGCGCCTCAGTGGCGTGATCGGTATGGTCTTGGCCTGCCACCTCGGTGGCCGCGAGTTTGATTCTCGGGCATTCCACTGAGGAGTGAGAGATGTGTATTTCTGGTGATAGAAGTTCACTCTCGACGTGGTTCGGAAGTCACGTAAAGCTGTTGGTCCGCTGCTGAATAACCACTGGTTCCATGCAACGTAAAAACACCATTCAAACAAACATACACACACACACACACATATATAAAGTGGAATAAGTAGGACATGTCTTTTTCCATTTGTTTTCCTCTCCTGGACTTTTTAAAATGATGAGGCTACAGAAATCCTCCCCACCCCGCCTTTTTTTTGAATGTAAAACTTGACAAGTTTCAGACAATACTATTAACAATATACGAAGACTTTACCCTAAAAAGAAAGGGTATTGTTTTATCGTCATCTTCAAAAAACGCGATACTTCATCATAGCCTTTGATGCTTATGATGGAAAAATAATGAGGTTAAAAGGAAATGAGACTTTCAACATAATGAAGAAAGAGAGTATAAGAAATAGATATTATTTTCACCCCCATGTTATTCTCAGTATCTCCCAAGACAATAAAACCAAGATTATAGAGTTTTTCTAACCCAACATCATTCTCGATTCACTATAACAAAGCTATAAATCCGAAACTACTATAAAGAATTCTTCCGCTCACAAACTTCTTAGTAGATTTTTTCCGAAGTTAAAAGTGGGCTCAATTTACTGCATATGAAAATCTTGTTATCTTCCATAGTAAAATAAAGGGTGATATATTTTTTCCCAGGGATATAGCCGACTTTTATATAAAATCTTTCGAGGGAATTATGGATGCTTTGTAACATATTGCCTGACATTTATTTAGAGTGGCCGCTTTAACTCTTCCTATACTTGATGGTCACACACACATTATATATATATATATATATATATAATATATATATATATATATATATATATATATATATATATATATATGCGTGTGTGTGTGTGTGTTGTGTGCATGCACGTGTGTGTGTGAGTGTGTGTTTGTATAGTGTTAACTAAATTTTATGCGAAATTTGTCGCTTAATATTTGTGAATATCAATTTATATATTTATATACATATAACGAATATATATATATATATAAGATATATATATATATATATATATGTATATATATATATATATATATATATATATATATATATATAGAGAGAGAGAGAGAGAGAGAGAGAGAGAGAGAGACCTGCTGTACTTACAGTCTGTCTTACCATACTGACATCAACATCCTGAACAACACACGTGTTTCTTCTTTTTTTTTTATCGTTTTTTATTATGTGTTGGCGATATTCGAGCTCGTTCCTCTATTAACCGGAGACTCTCCTCTTTTCCTCCTTCCTTTCTTCCTGTTCCTCACATTCTCTAAATTCCTTCGCCCTCACTGTTTCCTCTATAAAAAAGAATAAGAAAAAAAAAAAATAAAACGCTTCTCCTTGAGTTCACCCTCGAATCCAGATATCTTTATTCCACGCCAACGCACCTTCGATTTTCTCTCGGCAACAACGAGAAACTTCTTCCTTCTTTCCCATTTCGGGAGCGCCGCCAGGACCCATCTGCGGTTCGTTCTAGGGTAATTGGCTAAAAGCTACAGGTAACAAGATACTTTTTCCCTCAAACCCCCAACCCCCCCCCAAATCCACCTATTCCATCCCCGCCCCTCACCAACTTCTCGTCCTACTCACCAGCGTCCCTCAATCTTCCCTCACTATTCTAGCCTCTCTCAC
>NC_087221.1:24493791-24496291 GCF_015104395.2 Macrobrachium nipponense
CATCATAGCTTTTTGTCTTCTTCTTTTTCGTCAGGTCTCCGCAGACGGAAGCTTTGTATGTAAATTAACTTTTATATGGTCCTGTAGACCTGTAAAGATTTCTGTAAGTTCCAGATCTGGTCATTCTCCAGTAACACGAAACATATTAATTAATGGGCAAATTTCAACTGAATTTCTAATTAAATCGTACTTTCCCGTTAATCAAAAACTAGATTTGCCTCCATATTTGGGAACCTGGTTCAGTTATCAACGATTACATCGAACATTTCATTATGAGGAGTAATCACGCCTGGTTGAAGAGGACCTTTTGCTAAAGTAAAACACATAAGGTAGCATATTTTTGTAAAAAAGGTTTGTAACTTAAAAAAGAAAAGTAAATTTGAACATAAGTACATTAACGGGAGATGAAACAGATAAAACCGGAATTAAGTGGCACCACAGTGCAAAAAATTGTGATAATTAATTCGTCTCTTAGAAATCTGATCAGTCTGGTTCCTGCTGGTCATCAGATATTGAAGTTGATGATTACGGTGATATATATATATATATATATATATATATATATATATATATATTATATATATATATATATACATATATGTATATATATATATGTATATATATACATATATGTATATATATATATATATATATATATATATATATATATATATATATATATATATATAATTTAATGAGGACTTTCATCTATGATACCTAGAATTCTCACCAATTACGTCTTTTTCCATTTCACAAAAGGCATGTTGAAATTCGTTTTCGTTCGTTATGGAATATCCCACTAAGCATTTTCCATTGTTTTATCTTGCTCCATTTCTATTTTATTGGCTAGATATTGTAGACCATTATCAACGTATATTCACACAGGCTGTAAAGAGATTACATAATCTATGGTTAGAAGTTAGAAAATATTCCCGTGTATATCCATACAGGCTGCAAAAGAAGATAGAATATGTTCCCTTAGTCAGCATTTGCTGCAGCATAAATGGTAGATTGGTTTCTCGATAATTCCGCTCTCTTGATAAAATTGTTTTTAAAGTCTGAATATTTTCAGATAAGCTGTAAAGTAACTTCATTCCATTTACTCATTACGTCATTGCGCACGAATTGTACGACTGGCGGACCACCCAAAATTTCGAAATCAAAAGTATTTGATGAAATTTCCAGATCTAAGAACTGGATTACTTTTTGGAAAACTATTGTGGCTGCTTTGTCTGTCCGTCTTCAGACTTATCTGTCTGCCCTCAGATCTTAAAAAGTACTGAGGCTAGAGGGCTGCAAATTGGTACGTTGATCATCCACCTTCCAATCATCAAACATACCAAATTACAGCCCTCTAGCCTCAGTAGGTTTTCATTTTATTTAAGGTTAAATTTGGCCATAATCGTGCGTACGACAACGATATAGGCCAGGCCACCATCTGGCCGTGGTTAAAGTTTCATGGGTCGGGGCTTATACAGCAAATTAAACGAAAACAGAACAATTGTATCTTCCGTCATTTCCTCACGGAAAACAATCCATTTCCACTCCTCTTTGTCACAACGGCGCTGGCAGTCACACTTTGATTATGCTCTAGCGGCAGAAGAAGATGAATATCATCGGAATTCATTTGTTTCTGCGTATTTCGCGACGGAAACACATCGCAATGCGCGCGGGATGCTAAACACTAGCAACTATTCTCTCCCAAAAATAATGACAGATCGGAGAGAGAGAAACCACATCCGCCCAGTGGAGTAACAACGGAAGAGATAAAGAAAGAAGAGCAGATCACCATTAACTGCGAGGTTCACCTCTTGCAAGAAGAACTGGCGATCTCATAAAAATTTCACTCGCTGAAATGGATCCTAATGTATCAAAAGCGTTTCAATTAACATCAGAGTTATTGAATAAAACGGTTTCGTTTCAGTGGCTTGAAGAGGAGGGATGGGAAATGTATCGGGGCAAATTAGCTTCTCTTAACCCATTTGCTGGAACATTTTTTTTCTCCTTTAGTTACTTTAGATTTTTGTTCTTATTGTTTTTTTTTTTTCCTATTTGCGAAACCCTGCTTCCATTTATACACATTGTAATTGCAGTAGTGGACACATATAAGGCAATTAAGGTCATCGTGATCAGGTCATTAGAGATTTTTTTTAAATTTTATTTTTATATATATATATATATATATATATATATATATATATATATATATATATATATCTATATATGTTACGAAGTAACAAAGGAAAACGCTTTCAATCAACAATCAGTAAACATGATTTAATAAGTAAATACTCAGATTAAAAACCTAAATACGTAATTATTGTAATTATCAATGTAAATGTGTGAAAACAGGCATTATGAGAATAAGTAAACTCATGATAAGTAAATACTATAATATATATGAGAATATATATTAGATTATACTATATATTAGATATATATCTATATAATAATATTTATATATAACTTAATCATTATTGTAATTATAATGTAAATGTGT